>NC_137687.1:10388843-10428843 GCF_963989245.1 Nansenia antarctica | reverse complement strand
ACTACTTACAGATCTATACATACCATACTGCACATAGCTACCGTAACTGTACATAGCTACCTTAACTGGGCCCTTGGGGGCCCCCGGCTGCCCCGTGTGCCTGGTCTATTCCGCCGCCGGGGCACCTGCTTGGCCGTCCTAGTGCGGGGCCTTTATGGTCTGTGCTTGCTTGGCTGGGCCGGGTGTGCTGGTGGTGGGGCGGGCCGGGTGTGTGGGGCAGCGGGGGCTCCCAGAGGGGGGGTGTGGGGGTCCACCGCTGGGTGCTGGTAGGCAAACTGGTTAGTAGTCGCTCTATGTGTAGAGGGCTGCAAGGAAACTGCATAAACCTCTAACTACCGTACTTGCCATACTGTACTTATCTCTATAATGTTTTTTTTACATCATGTTTTATATCACTATTAGTAAAAGGAGTAGAAGCCGCACACTCTCGTTCCAAATGCAAAAAAAGTGTCGATTTATGACAAAGGCTACGGCCGAAACCGTTGTCATATTAAATCTACACTTTTTTGCATCTGGAACTAGAGCGTGCGGCTTCGACTCCTTTCAATAGTATTCTGTTCCGTTGCCTGCACCTCGCCCAGGTTTTCTGTGGTGTGCATTCTCTTCTTTTCCAATTATATCACTATTAGCACTTCTGGATAGATGCTAAACTGCATTTCGTTGTCTGGTACGTGTACTCTGCAATGTCTTTATTATGATGAATAAAGTTGAATCTAATCTAATCTAATCTGCAAAAGTCAACTACCTAGTTGTGATGTGTCAACTAGTCGGCCTGCTAGTTGACACATCAAATGTGGATGGTGCCCAGAGTCCCCCCCCAGCAAGTAAACCCATACCATACATACAATGACTTCACCCTACATCCAAAACGGCTAATTTAGTGTCCATTGTCTCCCTACATCCCTAGGTTGGACCCAGGGGTCCGTTTGTGGTTAGGTCACTTGGCCGGATGACAGGGGACTTTTTACGACCTCTTCAGCTGCCCGGGCCCTGTCCTCTCTGACAGCGGCTATGGCAGGCATCTGTCCGTCTACAAAGACAGAGGACACAAAGCTCACACGCCAGCACAACCGCCGCCCCGACAGACAACGACAGCAGGTGGTCGCTAACGCTCGCTACGAGTCAACAGGTTGAAAAAAAAAGAAGCCAAAAAAATAAAATAAGTGTCAAGCACAACCACTTTGTTCACTTCAGGTTTCGTTTGGAACGACTTGCTGGTAGATTGCTGCCGTAGATCACGATGGTGCATTTCATTTGTGCACCGTGTGTACTGCCCAAGAATTCATCCCAGTGACCTAACGGGTCTTCGCAAGTCTTTTCGCAGTCTTCCCTGCCAAACAATCTCTTCTCGTCATTTGTGAAAAAGGTTCCCCCCCGGGGGTGGCATCGGCGCATAAGTCCTCGTAAAAATGGCACTGCCACCACCTTCGGCTGGCGTAGCGCCCAGCTGCCTCAGGGGGACACACGTGGTGGCAAGCAGCAGTGGTGGCTGCTGCTTATCTGTGCCAACTGCCCCCTTACCCCACCCCCCCCCCCGCCCAGCCTGATAAACGCTCATACCTGCCAAAACGCCTTCACGCACAGTGCGCCAGGCAACCTCCAGGAAACCTCCCCCCGCCCCCCCCCCCGTCCCCTCCCCAAAACCACCCGGGAGAGCAGTAACTGTGGAAAATATACATTTTAATGGAGCCACTTAGCTGACGTCCTTGTCCAGACAAAAAAGCCGAACTCCTGTACGTACAGAATGTACAGTGTTCCGGATCATCCATCCTCAGCTGCTAGGTGTAGCAGGGATGAGGCTACCTTGCCCGAGGGTACGCGCTACACACACACACTGCGACGGTCTCCTACGGGAATTAAGCCCGTGGCACTCCAAGTCACCTCTCCAATCCTAACCGCCTACTTCTCCACTTCTCTACTCCTCCCTCACCTTCCCCCCCCACCCTCCCTCCCTCCCTCCCTCCCTCCCTCCCTCCCTCCCTCCCTCCCTTCCTCCCTCCCACCCTCCCTCCCTCCCTCCCTCCCTCCCTCCCACCCTCCCTCCCTCCCTCCCTCCCTCCCTCCTCCCTCCCTCCCTCCATCCCCCCCACCCTCCCTCCATCCCCCCCACCCTCCCTCCCTCCCTCCCTCCCTCCCTCCCTCCCTCCCTCCCTCCCTCCCTCCCTCCCTCCCTCCCTCCCTCCCTCCCTCCCTCCCTCCCTCCCTCCCTCCCTCCCTCCATCCCCCCCACCCTCCCTCCATCCCCCCCACCCTCCCTCCCTCCCTCCCTCCCTCCCTCCCTCCCTCCCTCCCTCCCTCCCTCCCTCCCTCCATCCCTCCCTCCCTCCCTCCCTCCATCCCTCCCTCCCTCCCTCCCTCCCTCCCTCCATCCCTTCTAGCGCTACAAAGCCCTAAAATAAATAGAGAGAAGGATTAAGGGTTCCAAGTGGAGGTTTTTTCTTTTCCCGCCTATACTAACGGTCTCCAAATGGACTTTAATGGGAATCTGAGGACAGGGTAAATGAGGCCTTTATCTGTCCCATCAGTTTGGCACTAGCGCGACTGGTGAGGTTTGGGTTTATAAGTAAGAGAGGGCATCAGAACTGCTGTGGCAGGGGCTTTGAAATCTCTCTTCCTGAGAGAAAGGGAGAGATGGGGGGGGGGGGGGGGAGAGAGGACAGAGAGAGAGAGAGCGAGAGAGAGAGAGAGAGAGATATGATCAGGCGGTAAAGGCTAGGGGAGGTCAGAGTTGGATTAACCTCCACAGGGATTAACCACTGCCGACAGGTGAGCCTGGAGCCTCCTGTCTAAGGTGCCCTGGGTGCCAGTCGCCTGTGTGTGTGTGTGTGTGTGTGTGTGTGTGTGTGTGTGTGTGTGTGTGTGTGTGTGTGCACACCCTATGCGTGTAAGAGGCACGAAGTGATGTTATGTGCACGCCTTGTTTTGAATGACTGTATGTTAGGAAGTAATAAGTGTGTGAACTCAGCGTGAAGTATGTGTGTGTGCGTGTGTGTGTGTGTGTGTGTGTGTATCTGTGCCCCAACGCCCATGTGCTTGTGTGTGCAGGCCACACACGCAGGTACAGTAAATACACTACATGGCTCAAAGTATGTGGACATCACACACCCATATGTGGTTGTTGAAAATCTCATTCCAAAACCATGGGCATTAATACAGAGTTGGTCCCCCCCCTTTGCTGGTATAACAGTTTCCACTCTTCTGGGAAGGCATTCCACTAGATTTTTTGGAACATGGCTGCAGGGATTCACTCCCATTCAGCCACAAGGGCATTCGTGAGGTCGGGCAAGAAGCACTGATGTTGGCTCGCAGTCGGCATTCCAACTCATCCCCAAGGTGTCAGACGGGGGTTGAGGTCAGGGCTCTGTGTGCAGGCCAGACAAGTTCTTCCACATCAAACGCGGCACACCATGTAATTACGGACCTCGCTTTGTGCACAGGGGGCATTGTCATGCTGAAACAGACAAAGGGCCTTCCCCAAACTGTTGTCCCACAAAGTTGGAAGTATACAATTCTCTCTAGAATGTCATTGTATGCTGTAGCGTTGAGATTTCCCTTGACTAGAACGAAGGGGCCCTAGCCCCCGAAACATGAGAAACCGCCCCAGACCATTATTCCTCCTCCAACAAACTTTACAGTTGGCACTCTGCATTCAGGCAAGGTAGCGTTCTCCTGCCATCGCATCCGCCAAACCCAGATTCATCCATGAGACTGCCAGATAATGAATTGTGATTCGTCACTCCAGAGTCCACATACTTTTGGCAATGTAGTATGTGAGTACCGTGTGTGTTTGTGCCTGTGGCCTTCAAACACACACACACAAACTCCACACATCTCCAGAAAATGTTCTACTGCCTGTGGTGCTACCCATCTCGTTCTCTGTTATCTCCTGGCCTTGGCTGCAGAGGGGCTCTGGGGTATGTCATCCAGTCCCACCTCCATCCCAACACCATCACACACACCATGGATCTTTTCTCCCATCACAGTAGGAGACTGCAGGCTCTGATCTCCCCAAGCCTTGGAGATAGGGCCCCCCAATCCCCCCTCCCCGGCACATGCATGCATGCACACACACACACAGACACACACACACACACGCACACACACCACGGGTCAATAACCAGATGGAACTGCTTGTTCTCCCCGTCTCTGAGACAGTTAGAGGATCACAGACGCCAGGGTCTTGGATAGAAACAATGACCACAGGATGGGCGCTTGGCATTTTGTGTTTACCAAAAGGGATAGTGTGTAGGCGTGTGTGTGTGTGTGTGTGTGTGTGTGTGTGTGCGTGTGTGTGTGTGTGCATAGCTAAGGGATAATCACATCACACTCCCAAACAGCCTCACTGATAAGATCTGACAATACACACTGTAGGATGGTGGGAATGTTTAGGGCTAGAATGAAGCCTATCCATTGAGAAAACAAGCAAAGATCAGCTGCTCTGTCCAACCAATAGATTCAATGTGAGCACTCGCCGAAGCCTAGAGCTCCTTCTGTATGCAACGTGTGTACGGTCGGTCATGTGAAGAAATGAGGACACCCCCATGAAATATTTAGTTCTTTTTTTTTAAGAAATATGGACATATGAATATTTGATCTTCTTTCAAACAATATCTATAGATGCTCAGTGATTTCCTACTGAGGAAAAAGGTTAGGACACCTGATGGGACTGATAGATGGTGTTGCAACCTTCGGCTGAAATAACCACAATTAGACATCGACTGGGAGAAGGTTTTCCCCCCACTCCTCCATGCAGAATTCTCTCAGCTGTGTGATGTTTGAGGGGTGTCTTGCATATTGCATAGCCCGTTTCAAAATCACCCTACAGCATCTCAATAGGATTACGATCCGGGCCTTGAATTTGGCCATTCCAAGAAATCTACCATTTCTTTCTTTTGAGCCATTCCTTGGTGGATTTACTGGAATGTTTTGAGTCATCACATCCGCTTCAGCTTACATTTTTGGACAGATGGTCTCACATTTTCCTCAAGCACCCCCTCTGATACAATAAAGGATTCATAGTGATAGATTCATATGATGGTGAGCTGGCCAGACCCTGCTGCAGCAAAACAGCCCCAAACCATGACATTACCACCCCCATGACTCACAGTTGACAAGAGGTTGTTGTGCTCAAATGCTGTCTTTGGTTTGCGCCAAACATGTGTTCTATAACTGTGCCCAGATAATTCAACTTTGGATTCATCTGTCCAAAGCACATCGTTTCTAAAGTCCTGGTGTTTGTCTAGGTGTTCTCTGGCAAACTTTAGTCTTGCCCTGATGGGTTTTTAGAGAGCAAGGGTTTCCTCCTTGCACACCTCCCATGAAAATCGAACTTTTCACTGCAGTCTCTTTCTGATGGTAGATGCATGTACTTTAACATCAATCTTGCGGTCTTGCTCTTTGGCTGAACTTGTGCTGAGCTAGGACGGCCTGACCTAGCCATGTTGGCAGTAGTTATAAATGTTCTCTACTTGTAAATTATTTACCGGACAGTGGAGTGGCCGATGTCTAATTGTCTGGAGATCATTTTAAATCCCTTCTCACTCTTCCCACCCTTCCCACACTCATACACAACTACAAACCTTCTTTCTGAAGGCCTCAGAGAGCTCTTTCGATCTC
Source organism: Nansenia antarctica (assembly GCF_963989245.1). Classification (NCBI taxonomy): domain Eukaryota; kingdom Metazoa; phylum Chordata; class Actinopteri; order Argentiniformes; family Microstomatidae; genus Nansenia; species Nansenia antarctica. The sequence goes on along the minus strand of NC_137687.1, from coordinate 10,423,227 downwards.
GCCACGGCGATATCACTCACTTCAATAATCAAAAGCGCAAACCAAACTAAACGTCTGAGGTTTAAATGAGACAGGCTCCTCCAAAAATCCTCTCTAATAACGTTCTAATCATTTGTGATTAGGTTTCGTGGTGCACTTGATTCTAATTTAAGCCATTTTAATTAGTAACACAAGGAGTGTCCTAACTTTTTCCTGACAAGAAAATTGCATTTCGATGAATTACATTTTACAAATCATTAAAAAAAAAATCTAAAAATTAAAAGTTATATTACCTCCATCTTTCAATATTGTTAAAATGATAAAATATCCATATGTTCAAATATGTGGAAAAAGACACATGTTTTCATAGGGTGTCTTGTCTTTTTCACATAACTCTACAGAGGAAGAGTGCTTAAATTTGCAGACAGGCCCCATTAACATACTAAAAGCAATGCATACAAATGTGAGAAAATCCCAGCTCAAAGCGCTCTCCTGACGATTCCCCACGCTTGACCTTAAGCATTACACTTACGATGTATTTTGGAGTGCTTAAGAAGTAATATTATTATGCTAAAGGCCAACAGGTATTTGGAGGAGAGAATCATTATTGAATGAGGCTCAGACGAGGTTTATGTTCCCGGTTCTGCTCTGAAGTCTAACAGTGACCAACAAAAAAACGTTCCATGGGATTTATCAAGGAGAATACATGTATATGGAAGCTGTGCAAAGCTAATTCAAAATTCCTCAATTTTCAATCACAATGGTACATACTGTAATTAAAGTGCTATTATGGACTTATACAGCATTTGCATTTCATCCATACTTAGTATTAACATGAAAGTATCATCTCTACTTATTATGTCCAATAATGCTAAAAGGAAAGAGCTCAAATCCCTCTAAAATGCAATTGAATTAACCATTTATATTGCTATTTTAAAGCATATGGTGGGCCTATCCCTTAAGAAGAAGAAAAAAAGGGGGAAAAAAGGGTTGACCACTTATATAACCACAACCAGACATTTGGTCTGATTAATTTCCTGAACGGATTTCAATTGCTCCATGTAAGTGGGGGAGATAATGATTCATTCAGATGACGAGCATACATTAATATTTAAATATTTTAAATATTTCATTTGGTTTTCTGGGATGGGGGGAGGGTATTACTCATGACCGATTGAGTCCTGTGTAAAGAGCAGCACAGTCAAATAAATATCCCTCTCACTGATACAATCACCATTAAGCTTTTATGACATCTAGCTTGTAAGATAAGATATCATAGATAAAGCTTGGTCTCCTATTCTCCCCCAAAGACAATTGTATATTTCTCTCTCTCTCTCTCTCTCTCTCAGACACTCTCATCCCCACCGCCCTCTCTCTCTCTCTGTCTCTATCTCTCTCTCTCTCTCCGACACTCTCATCCCCACCGCCCTCTCTCTCTCTCTTTCTCTCTCTCTCAGACACTCTCATCCCCACCGCCCTCTCTCTCTCTGTCTCTATCTCTCTCTCTCTCTCCGACACTCTCATCCCCACCTCCCTCTCTCTCTGTCTCTCTCTCTGACACTCTCATCCCCACCGCCCTCTCTCTCTCTCTCTCTCTCTCTCTGATACTCATCCCCACCGCCCTCTCTCTCTCTGTCTCTATCTCTCTCTCTCCGACACTCTCATCCCCACCTCTCTCTCTCTCTCTCTCTCTCTCCGACACTCTCATCCCCACCTCCCTCTCTCTCTCTCTCTCTCTCTGACACTCTCATCCCCACCGCCCTCTCTCTCTCTGTCTGTCTCTCTCTCTCTCTCTCTGACACTCTCATCCCCACCGCCCTCTCTCTCTCTCTCTCTCTCCGACACTCATCCCCACCGCCCTCTCTCTCTCTCTGTCTCTCTCTCTCTCTCTCTCTCTCTCTCCGACACTCATCCCTGTCTCTCTCTCTCTCTCTCTCTCTCTCTCTCTCTCTTTCTCTCTCTCCCTCTGAGGGAGTGTTTCAGGTGAGAGCCTATTTCATCACCGTCATGCCTCTTGTTTGAACAAGCGCAAGAGTCAATCCGGCTTTTCTGGGGGAAATGGCCTCCTCTCTTCATCGAGAGCCATTTCATTTCGACAACTTCCCCTCCCTTTGCCCAAACCGCCGGAATTACTTTCGGGGGGGGGGAGGGGCTTCTAGAGAGGAGTGATATGTTACCATGATAGAAGGCAGGATTCAGAGGTTGCCTGTGTCTTCCCATACAGGGCTGATTCAATACCCTGCCCGGTGATCACCTCTTCGTAACAGCTCTGGCCATGACTGAGTGAAGGCGTAGTGAACGTATCTATCTAGGGCCCGATCCCATTTCACCCCCTTGGCCCTCGGTTCTAGCCCTACCCCTCTGTTTTAAGTGTTCACATGCAGGTAGGGGGTGTCCCAGTTCTTGTTTTCATGTAGGGGCGGGGCCAAGTGGTAGGGCTTCATACATAGTCCTCCAAACTGAGATTTTGTAAGAACCAGACTCAGAAGAGAGCCACAACACTCTGTCTTATAAAATCCCAGAATGCCTTGCAAATCATCGTCACGATAGTGAAAACAGGAATGAGCAGGAAGAGACCTTATTTTCTTCGTTAATAAAATGTTTTAAAATGATGATAACCGTAATCGTATTATCTTAGTTTAATGTCATTTCAATGTATAATAGACCTTTTCTTTTCTTAACAAAAAAATCTGTATTATGCCTGTGTCTAGCAGCTAATAGCTGTGTGTTTAATGTTAGCTATCTAACGTTACATGTTTTAAGGCTGATTTGTGCATGACAGTACCGCATTTTGACATATTTCCATGTCATATTTCCCCCCTTTGATGGCATATGAAGTCCGAAATGTAACTAAAGTTCAGACGTGAAGTCGTTGCACCGTTGTCCTTTATCAGTGCAGACTGGCAGGGTAGGAGCACGGGTTGCTAGCCTACAGAGCACCGCTATTCTGTAATATCCTGATAATGAAGCGGTGTTCTATTTTATTTGACAACTTGTTTGATCGATTGATAGGGTGAAACCTACGTTCGCAAATCGCGAGCGTCGATGCTTTTCTACGATACTACTGATGACGTATCAGGGGTCTCGAACGGTTATCCCATTTCATAACGGAAGATTTTCAACCACTACCCCTTGTGACTCTCTTCCGAGGGGGGGCAAGCGGTGGCTCCGAAACGAGGGGTAGGGGTAGTAAAAAAAGGGAAATGGAATTGGGCCTAGGACTCGTGTTTTTTGGAACCTCCCATTCCCTCTGCCTCTCGCTTTCCCCTTCCCTCCCTCCCTCCCTCCCTCCCACTCTACCTCTTTTAATAAGAGAGAGAGAGATCACGCCCTGGCCGCACGCTCCTGCCATTAGCCAATAATTCCCTCACATCATCAGCCGTTTACCGCACCCTCTCAAGCACCGCCACTCACACTTAATGATGATGACCCAGGTGTGTGTGTGTGCGTGTGTGTGTGTGTGTGTGTGTGTGTGTGTGTGTGTGTGCTCCTGCCGACGCATCTGTTACCTGAGTCGCCTTCACGTGTCATTGGCTACGGGAAATGAGCAGTCCTCGCCGCTCAACCTCTCTCCCAAGGAATACGAGCGGAGCGGCGGCACAGACAGACCCAACGAGTGGCAATCAGAGCCTATAGCTGTTAGTGGAAGGAGCTAATTTGAGGGAGGGATAGTGGCAGAGAGAGAGAGAGAGAGAGAGAGAGAGAGAGAGACGAGAGGAGTGATGGCTAATGCTAATACGCCTCGGTTGATTTGAATGCATCGGTCAGATTACAGGAATCGTGGAGACCGACATGGTCGTGTCCTTTCGCCTCCTGTGGTGTTTGAGGTGGGGTTAGCGTAACTTCATACACATCCTGCCTTAAAATCCTTCCTTCTCTCCTGTTTGTTTCTTCCCTAAACCCATTCAGGATATAGTATAACACTTATCAAATGCTCTCACACAGGAACGACCATAAAAACGTCGACTGTTGCTCCGGAACAATAGTTTACCCCTGATCTCAGGGGGGCGATAACGCAACACTACAACACTATCAGTGACTAGAAGGTATCTAATAATGGATGTAATTTAATCTATAAAAGTCACGGTGGCCATAGAGCCTCGACAACACTGCTGCTGCTACTACTACTCCAGACACTAAACAACGAGGGGTTGTTCCATCTCTCTCAGCAGCAGGAGTATAATACCACGGAAACAAACATGCCATGTGTTGACATTCTGTGATCACTGGAGACACACACTATTGCAAATGCCAGTGCCGGAAAAAAAATCAAACCACCGCGCACAATACTGGCATTCATACACACATCCTACATAACTCCCAGTCTCTCAGTCACTCATTCAGTCTAACATAGTCAGATAATAATCATATACAGCAGTAGCAGTCAAAAGTTTGGACACATTTTCCCATTCAATTGAATAGGGGAAGTGTGTCCAAACTTTTGACTGGTACTGTAGTACACTGATAAACATCTGCATACACAGACACACACACACACACACACACACACACACACACAGAGAGACAGAGAGACACACACACACACACACACACACACACACCCTTCGTCTTATCCTCCGCGCCAGCTCGCCGATATGCTTCCAGGAAAGGAGTGAAGGAGGGAGGAGAGAGGAGATAGAGAGAGAGAGGAGATGGCATTATGTCTATTGGTGTGGATAATTGAATGTTGGAGCGTTTTTCTCCCAGTCTTTGTTGTTCAATCAATACGGCCTGTTCCCACGGGAGCTAATCTGTATTAGCGGAATTAGCCGCTCGCTAACTCAGATGTCTCGACCGGTAGCCGGCTTCTGCTCGCAGTCGACCAGACTCTGATGACAGTGGAGGCGAGGGGGGTGAAAGGTCATTTGAGGAAGGGATGATGACCAAAGTATCCGTTATGTGTGGTGAAATGCAGCCATGGCTGCCTTGTTCACTACCAGACATTATTATGGGCATTTCGAAAAAAAACCTTACTGTACGACAAAGAACCTCTTGTGGAATTGATTGCAATCAAACCCGAATACGTTGACAGTATAATGAATAGCACACGGTTCATTTGATTGCATACGCGAGAGACAATCCCATGATTTCATTCTGGCTCAGTTTGTTAGGGCGTGGTGCTTGTTAACAACCAAGGTTGTGCATGTGGGTTCTTCTGCATTTATATTCCATCGTGGAAACAGATCTGATTAGACTAAAACCACAACATCACTATGACCACAACATCATTAGAACAGATCTATGAATCCATGATGTGCTATGTGTCGCTGCTGTTGTTGTTGTTGTTGTTGTAGTTGTCATATTACTGTTCTATGCTTTTTTCTGTATTTGGTTGGTATTGTTTATTTTGTCTTTGTTATAAGACTGTAAAAAAAAAAAAAAAAAAAAAAAAAAAATCTGTACGTTGTCTTTGCAGACCCCCTTGAAAACGAGACGGTTCGTCTCAACGGGGTTATTATTCCCAATAAAGAATTTCAAGGATTATTATTAAAACGTGTCTGTTTAAACCACTATTGTTATCGGTACGTTTTCCTAAGAAAAGACCCTTGCAGATTTGACCCTTCTGACGGGCAGAGTCGTCTCTCCGGGAGCAGGACAGAGACAGGCCAGAGGAGAGAGCAGGACAGAGACAGGCCAGGGGAGAGAGCTGCACAGGGGACAGAGGAGAGAGCTGCACAGGGGACAGGGGAGAGAGCTGCACAGGGGACAGGGGAGAGAGCTGCACAGAGACAGGACAGGGGAGAGAGCTGCACAGGGGACAGGGGAGAGAGCTGCACAGAGACAGGACAGGGAGAGAGCTGCACAGAGACAGGACAGGGAGAGAGCAGGACAGAGACAGGGGACAGGGGAGAGAGCAGGACAGAGACAGGGCAGAGGAGAGAGCTGCACAGAGACAGGACAGGGGAGAGAGCAGGACAGGGACAGGACAGGGAGAGAGCTGCACAGAGGACAGGACAGGGGAGAGAGCTCCACAGAGACAGGCCAGGGGAGAGAGCTGCACAGAGACAGGACAGGGGAGAGAGCTGCACAGGGGACAGGCCAGGGGAGAGAGCAGCACAGAGACAGGGGACAGGGGAGAGAGCTGCACAGAGACAGGACAGGGGAGAGAGCAGGACAGAGACAGGACAGAGGAGAGAGCTGCACAGAGACAGGACAGGGGAGAGAGCTGCACAGAGACAGGACAGGGGAGAGAGCTGCACAGAGACAGGACAGGGGAGAGAGCAGCACAGAGGACAGGCCAGGGAGAGAGCTGCACAGAGACAGGACAGGGAGAGAGGAGGACAGAGACAGGACAGAGGAGAGAGCTGCACAGGGGACAGGACAGGGAGAGAGCTGCACAGGGGACAGGACACAGGGAGAGAGCAGGACAGAGACAGGACAGAGGAGAGAGCAGGACAGAGACAGGCCAGGGGAGAGAGCTGCACAGAGACAGGACAGAGGAGAGAGCAGGACAGAGACAGGACAGAGGAGAGAGCAGGACAGAGACAGGACAGAGGAGAGAGCAGGACAGAGACAGGACAGAGGAGAGAGCAGGACAGAGACAGGACAGAGGAGAGAGCAGGACAGAGACAGGACAGAGGAGAGAGCAGGACAGAGACAGGACAGAGGAGAGAGCTGCACAGAGACAGGACAGAGGAGAGAGCAGGACAGAGACAGGACAGGGAGAGAGCAGCACAGAGACAGGACAGAGGAGAGAGCTGGACAGAGACAGGACAGAGGAGAGAGCAGGACAGAGACAGGACAGGGAGAGAGCTGCACAGAGACAGGGGACAGGGGAGAGAGCAGTACAGAGACAGGACAGGGAGAGAGCTGGACAGAGACAGGACAGAGGAGAGAGCAGGACAGAGGACAGGACAGAGGAGAGAGCAGGACAGAGACAGGACAGGGGAGAGAGCTGCACAGAGACAGGACAGAGGAGAGAGCAGGACAGAGACAGGGGACAGGGAGAGAGCTGGACAGAGACAGGACAGGGAGAGAGCTGCACAGAGACAGGACAGAGGACAGAGCTGCACAGGGGACAGGGGAGAGAGCTGCACAGAGACAGGACAGAGGAGAGAGCAGGACAGAGGACAGGCCAGGGAGAGAGCTGCACAGAGACACCGCAGGCCTCAGACACGTCAACAGGAAAGAGGGCAGCAGAGGGGGTGTGTGAGGGTGTACTGTGTATGTATGTGTGTGTGTGTGTGTGTGTGCGTGTGTGTGTGTGTGTTATCATATTATTGCATGTGTGTGTGTGTGTGTGTGTGTGTGTGTGTGTGTGCATGCATGTTATTATTGCATGTGTGTGTGTGTGTGTGCGTGTTATTATTGCATGTGTGTATGTGTGTGTTATCATATTATTGCATGTGTGTGTGTGTGTTATCATATTATTGCATGTGTGTGTGTGTGTGTTATCATATTATTGCATGTGTGTGTGTGTGCGTCTGTGTGTGTGTGTGTGTGTGCGCGTGTTATTATTGCATGTGTGTGTGTGTGTGTGTGTGTGTGTGTGTAAGTGTGCGTGTGTGTTATCATATTATTGCATGTGTGTGTGTGTGTGTGTGTGCGTGTGTGTGCATGTTATTATTGCATGTGTGTGTGTGCGTACTTGTATGCGTGTGTCCATGCGTGTGTGTGTGTGCGTGCATGTGTGTGCGTGCGTGTGTGTGTGTGCGTGTGTGTCAGCATTAGCATTAAGCATGAGAGGCCTGGCCCTGCTAATGAGAGGTGAAGGCAGACAGTAATTAAAACCCCAGGGACCAGCAGACAGGAGTGGAGGAGAGAGAACAGGAACAGGGGTGTAGGGGTGTAGGGGCCTGTCCTGAATGGACGATTGCTCCTGTGCTTATCCTGCAATTTCATGTTCCTAATCGGCACATTTCATGGCTGCTGCTGCTCTGCCACGGGACCGAACCTGATCAATGACAATACAGGAAAGAGGGGCCGAGTCCTTAATCCTCCATCGGGGGCACACACACACACACACACATACACACACACACACACACTCCTCCATGTCTTCCACAGTAAGCTTGAGTTGTTACAGAACTCCTCTTACACACACACTGGAAAGCAGGCACACACTCACACAGGTAGGAAGGCAGGCGCGCACACACACACACACACACACACACACACACACACACACACACACACACACATACACACAGGTAGGAAGGCAGGCACACACACACACACACACACACACACACAGACAGACAGACACCCACAAGTAGGAAAGCAGGCACACACACACCACACACACACACACACACACAAGTAGGAAGGCAGGTGCACACACACACACACACACATACACACACACCCACACCCACACACACACACACACACACACACACACACACACACACAAGCACCACAACCTAAGACAACCTTAAACTGAGAAGCCTCAGGAAGAAACAGGCCTGAAAGGCTGGAAAGCCAAACGTTTGCACTTTATCCTCGTCACAGATTAAGATGGGGGCCAAAAATAAGAGCATGCTAAATTGTCCCCTTGTGCTTGTGTTACCTAGGGGACTGCACATCGGTACTGTGTGAAGGGGGACAGGAGGGGGAGGAGTATAGAATCTAAAGTTCAATGGAAAATGTAAGAATGCTCACTGAGGGATGGAGACACAAGTGTTCCATCTGATTAACTACATACCGCAGTCGGTTAAGACTTCTGTAACGCGTTTCTGACTAGAGGAGCTTGACTTTTTTTACTGTCGGATGCTATTTAATAATAATAATAATAATAATAATAATAATAATAATAATAATAATTTGTTGTATTTATATAGCGCTTTTCCGGGGCTCAAAGACGCTGACAATATTGGAAAAACTAATAGGAAAACACAGAAACAACAAGCAACAGATAACATGAGCACAAAGAACACAGAGTTAGCGAACAGGCACAGGGAACACTTAACACAGCAATGTCCAGGGGGGTTCGGGGAGATGGTTAGGGGTGGGGAAGGTTGTATGCATGGGAGAACAGGTAGGTTTTGAGGTTCGGATTTCTTTGTTTTGACTGGAGGGCATCCGTTTGTTTTGACTGAGCGGTGGTAATTCCATCCCATGGGTTCATTGTGAGGGCACACATCGAACCGCTGTCGACTTACCACCTCAAAAGTTGAAAGAAAACCCTTCAATACCCTTTATTTGTCACATGTTTCCTTGTTACCGGGCAAAGTAGAGGAGAAGAATGACTAGGAATCACACCCTCCGCCAAAGGACACGGGACCAAAATAGAAACCATAATGATATGATTCAAAAGTCTGGATTGAGCCAAAGGGTCCTATCTCTCTCTCTGCAATTCACAGTGTAAATCAATACCAGGAGACACCTTGAAAAACTTCACATTGCTCAATACCGACACTATGCAGCTGCGAGTCGCCCAAAAAAAACGACACACACAACCCTGGCGGTTAGACACAAAGGCACAAGGCCTTCGACACTCTGTGGAAAACAGACACGCTCGTAAAACCGTGGCACCAGCCCTGCGAACATCAAGGTTCCTCTTCCCAGAGGTCACGTCATGAGTCGTAAGTCTAGCGGGGAGGTGGGGGGCGGGGGGAGCTGGGGGGCAGGTGGGGTAAGGGGGGGGTTTGCATAACCACTCATAACTTCTGGCAGGAGACCAAGGGAGGCACCGCCGTAGGAACACTGAGTAGGGGGCAAATACGGACACATACTGACTTTGACACACATGCGCGTGTTCGTGGATGTGCACACACACACACACACACACACACACACACACACACACACAGTCACATGCTGCATATGCTGTTGCACATAAAATCTGAGAAATGAAATCTGTCTGTGGGGTTAATGCCCCTTAAGCCCCCCCAGAATGCCTGTGTGTGTGTGTGTGCGTGTGTGTGTGTGTCTGCATGCAAGTGTGTGTGTTTCTGTGTGTGTGTGTGTGTGTGTGTGTGTGTCTGTCTGTCTGTCTGTCTGTGTGTGTGTGTGTGTGTGTGTGTGTGTGTGTGTGTGTGTGTGTGCGAGTGTGTGTGTTTGTCTGTCTGTGCCTGTGTGTGTGTGTGTGTGTGTGTCTGCATGCAAGTGTGTGTGTTTCTGTGTGTGTGTGTGTGTGTGTGTGTCTGTCTGTCTGTCTGTGTGTGTGTGTGTGTGTGTGTGTGTGTGTGTGTGCGAGTGTGTGTGTCTGTCTGTGTGTGTGTGTGTGTGTGTGTGTGTGTGTGTGTGTGTGTGTGTGTGCACGCACGAGCACACAGTGTGAGATTCGTTCGGCTCCCAGCCAATCCAACAGCTGCAGTGAAGCCAAAATTCCACCAGGGCCAGCGTTAATAAATAACCACAGCAGGCCCAGCTAATTCAGGCGGTGTTGTGGGTGAGCTCTGGGGTTCATCATGAGGGCTGTGAGGTGGAAGTGAAGGTGGCTTAGAGGAGGAGAGTGGGAGGTGGGAGGTGGGACAAGGGTCAGTCGGGCCAAAGGTCAGGGGTCAAGGGTGAGGGCACGTACCAACAAACAAGACACATAGGACGGTCTCTGTTTCTCTAGTTAGGGACTGACTTATATAGCGCCTTATTCCAAAGCGCTTTACAACGGCCTCTCATTCATCCGTTCACACACATTCACACAGCGAAGGCGTCAAGCTACCATGCAAGGCACCGGCCCGCTCATTGGGAGCAATTTGGGGTTCAGTTTCCTGCCCAAGGACACCTCGACATGTGGACGCCGGCTCTACTTTCTGAACCGCAGCCTCTACCTCCTGAACCACAGCCTCTACCTCCTGAACCACATCCTCTACCTCCTGAACCACAGCCTCTACCTCCTGAACCACAGCCTCTACCTCCTGAACCACAGCCTCTACCTCCTGAGCCACAGCCTCTACCTCCTGAACCACAGCCTCTACCTCCTGAACAACAGCCTCTACCTCCTGCGCCACAGCCACCCCCTGTTGTGAGGCTGTTATCATCGACACGGTCATCATCAATATTATAAAATACCATAAAACATGTCAATCTGTATAAACTGCACGTACACAATCAAGAGTGCCATAAAACTGCTACTTTTAACGTTGCTAAAACTTGACAGATTTAGGTTCGGAATTATACGGTTCGAAATTAAAATGTCTGATTATATTGCCCCGTGAATGCATGGTGTCGACCAGGGGTTCTCAAACGCATTACTCAAAGGTCCGCGCCAGATTTGTATTCACGATCAGAGGTGACCGGAAACGACTGGTGATAACAGAATAATATTAATTAATCACCTCACTTGTAACTTTTAAGCAACATACACTTAGGATATATAGGTATGTATACAATGTTTACAATTGTCTCTTTGTGTCGGACCCCAGGAGGACTAGCTAATGGCACGGCATTAGCTAATGGGGATCCTAATAAACAAACAAACAAACTCATGTTCGAGACAGTCTAGAGTCTAGACAGTCGAAATACATTCAAGCCTAGTGGGAGGAATGGCGTTGTTTATCTGCAAATCAGTTGTTCGAAGCTACAAAAAGGTGTGATTCGCCAGACGGAGACACTGATCCAAACGTTCATCGGTCAAGCTGCTGCGAAATTAGCTTCTCACCACATTCTGATAGAAAAGAGCTGATAGAAAATTCTCCCGTGTAACGTCAAATGCGTGAACTCGACAGCACACATTAAAAACGACGGGGGAACTAAACCACATTAAAAACATGGCATGGCACTACTACAACATCCATGGCTGTTATAGTGTTCTACATGTATTTACACTACTGTATTCATAACACCAGGTATGGGGCTGGGTTCGTATCGACTTGCCTGTTCGGTCACACGCCGCACGCGGACCGCGGTCCTGACTTTGAGAAGAACCTGGTGTAGACCCTGAAAAAAAACGACTTGACATGACAGGACAAGCACCCACCACCACCCTCAGTGCTGGACAGGTCTGTACCCAACCCTACTGCACCGGCAGAACCTCATGTACCCATGTGGTATGTCTTGGTATCTCGCTTGGCCCCACTAACTGCCATTCCAACCCAGAACATAAAGCCTTCAGAATACAAAAGCCCTGAGGGGAGATTTATGCCTGTTTGGAGAAGGTGAACGGCTACCGCGTGAGTATAAAAAGAACTTGAAAGGTCTTCCCCGTAAATTAAGGCGCAGGGGACGGACATGCGCGGATTGGGATGACGGATGTGGGCGTTCGCAGGGTTAACGGTACACTTTTGTCTTAGGGTTGCTCTCTGTCGAGAAGAGAAGGCCTCTGTTTCTGTCTCGTAAAGCCGTGTGGGGAAGGGAGGGGGGAAGGGGGGGTGGAATCTGTGTGGAAATCTGTGAGGAAAGAACGTCGATTCGTGAGAACAAGCTAAGCTAAAGGTATCCAACAGATCACCTTACACCGTCTCACACAGTGCAACTGACTGTAATGATTGACGTTTAAAACACTGACTGTACCGTTTGAACACATAATAATAACTCTAATAATAATAACTTGTATTTGTATAGCACTTTTCCTGCGAACGTCGCAGCTCAAAGTGCTTTAATCATTATATAATCATAATTTAGTCATTTATTTAGTCATTTAAAGGCAATATTAAAAAGATGGGGTTTTAGTCTTGACTTGAACATATTTGCTGAGGTTGCATCCCTAATGTAAACTGGCAGTGCATTCCACAATCTGGGTGCATAAAATGAGAACGCAGCCTCACCAAATCTCTTCTTTTGTACATGTGGTACACAGAGAAAGCCAGCGTCAGAAAACCTGAGAGCTCTATTGGGCTGATATGCTAGCAAACAAACAACGTGTTTGTGAATGCTACCAACTTCTGCCAACTGTTTTGCTAAGAAGCTGTTTCGAAGTCTGGCTCAACTAAGGCTTTGACTATGGCACGTATTAGCATAGTAGCTACTATTCTGAAGCAATATCTACCATCCTACTGCATCAGCTACTAGTATCCTAATGAGGCGCACAGCAGAAACTCTATAGTGGCTGCTATGGATTTGTTCTATAGTACATTCTATGGTATGTTGTTGGGTCTTTCTCAACATCACCAGTTTCAGCTTAAGGGAGGGAAGTCGGTGGTGGTGGTGGTGTGTGTATGTGTGTGGGGGGGGGGGGGGGGGGCAGGGCCAAGAGTGGGTGGGTGGGTGTTGCACCTCCGTTCTCTCCTCTCTTCTCCCTCCTCCTTCCCCTCCTCCCCCCTTTCAGAACTGATGAAGGACTTAATCTCCGGCGCTACCTCATCAGTCCAATAATCTAATTACGGGGAAGGAGAGAGTGTCGGGATGGATTCATCTGTCTGCCTGCGCGGCTCCCCTACCTGGCCCGTACCACCGCCGCCGCCGCTCCCTGCATTAATCAGAACCTCTTCCCCCTTCGCAGAGAGAGGGGGGGGGAGGGATGAAAACAGCCCCTTCTCTCTCCAAAAAAAGGCACGCAATGCAAAGTTCACAGCGCATTACGGATGTCTTCCCTCACCCCGCGCCCGACAACTCATTAGAACTATTAAGAAGGAAGAGAGGGGGGGGGGCTAAGAGGGAGGGGGGCCGGGGGTGGGGGCTGCTCTCTCTCCGTGAGTAGGGCCTGTTTACCGCTGCCTCCCCTTGGATCTGGCAGCGAGCGCAACAGTGATTAGTTGGGCAAATCCACTTTTATCCCCCCAAAATGAAGAAGGATCAATACCTTCTTTCCATTCAGGGTGGAGAGACGGCGGGTAGGGGCCAATGGAGGGTTGGATTTGATTCAGCGCACGTTTATGCAAGAGTTTTTCTGAGGCTGGGGCTCTGTGAGAGATGAAGAAAAACACACACGAACGCATGCACACGCACACACACACACACACACACACGCAAAACAACAGCGCTTGGGCCCCAAAAGAGGCTGTAATGGGACCCGATCTTAAGTGGAAAAGTGCTAAGAGAGAGAGAGAGAGGGAGGGAGAGAGAGAGAGAGAGAGAGGGGGGGAGGGAGGGAGGGAGGGAGGGAGGGAAGAAAAGAGAGAGAGAGAGAGAGAGAAAGAGAGAGAGAGGGGGAGGGAGGGAGAGAGAGAAAGAGAGAGAGAGACAGAGAGAGAGAGACAGAGACAGAGAGAGAGAGTTAGAGAGAGAGAGAGAGAGAGGGGGAGGGAGGGAGGGAGAGAGAGGGTGAGAGAGAGAGAGAGAGAGAGAGAGAGATAGAGAGACAGAGAGAGAGAGGGAGGGAAGAAAAGAGAGAGAGAGAGGGAGAAAGAATACATTCTTGGTACCGCTTTTTTGGTCCCTGGTCCTAGCACAGATTTGTTTTTGTTATGCATAGATGATTCACTTACTTAGACAAATGTACTTGTACAAAAGTCGCTTTGGATAAAGGTGTCTGCTAAATGTCTTAAATGTAAATGTACATTTTTTAAAAAGGCCGTCTGGCTCTATGGTTTGTATCTCGGAAATGAGGTGTCTAAGCGGGGGGCGGGGGGGGGGGGGGGGGTTAAGGTCTAGAGAGTACGGTAAGTACAGTAGGCTGAACATCAAGTCAGTTAAACCCTGAAAAATGTGTGTGTGTGTGTGTGTCTGACTGTCTGTGTGTGTGAGTGTGTCTGTGTGTGTGTGTGTGTGTGAGTGTGTGTGTGTGTGTGTGTGTGTGTGCGAGTGTGTGTGTGTGTGTGTGCGAGTGTGTGTATACATGCATGCATTTATGTGTGTGTTGTATGTGTGTTTGTGTGCATATTGGAAGCGACCGTAGCCACGACGACAACAGCATCCACACACACCCCCCCCCCCCACCCCAATTTCATCTCTTCCATCTCAATTACCGTCGGGGGAGAGGAGGAGAGGAGGAGAGGAGGGGAGGAGGAGAGAGGAGGAGATGGGGCTACCCTGGTCCTCCACTCCTCGGAGGGTAGACATAGATGTAGACACACACACACACACACACACACACACACAGACACACACACACACAGACACACACAGATGCACACAGACACTGGGCCTGGGAGTGAGTGGGGATAGCAGGGAAAGGAGGAGGAGGAGGAGGAGGAGGAGGAGGAGGAGGGGGGGGGGGGTCGGGTGGCCCAACCTGTGGAGCTCAGCTGCTCCGTGGACGGGGGGCTGATTGCCTGGGACACAGCGGCCCAGTGAGCAGTGATTGCCACAGCTGAGGCCTCTGGGAGGTTCCTCCCGTGGTCCCATAGCTCAAACCTGACAACCTTCTCACCAGAACACCCCGCCACCCCGCCACCCTGCCACCCCCCGCCACCCTTTCGCCCCATTCTACTGTTCTCAGGTACTAACACCCACTTTAACACCAGCAAGCCTGCCTGCCCCTCCCTCCTCCTCCTCCTCCTCCTCCTCCTCTTGGTCTCTATTTCTTCTTCTCTCTCTTTCTGTCCCTCTCCTTTGTATTTTTCTTTCTTACCTCTCCATTACTCCCCGTCTACTCTCTTTCTCTCTCTCTGGTTCTCTTTCTCCTTCTTCTCTCGAAACCTCTCTTTCCCTCTATCCTCTTTCTCTCTCTCTTTTCTCTCTCTCTATCCTCTCTCTCTCTTTTCTCTCTCTCTATCCTCTCTCTCTCTCTTTTCTCTCTCTCTCACTTTTTTCTCTCTCTCGTTTCTCTCTCTCTCTCTCTCTTTTCTCTCTGCTTCTTCTCTCTTGTTTCTCTCTCTCTCTCTCTCCTTCTACCCTCCCTCCCTCCCTCCGTCTCTCCCTCCTCTCCTCCATTCGCCTCGGCGTTCATGTTCATTTGTTTGGATCGCTTCCACCTCGGGGAGATAATCCGCTAACTGGTTCATTCATACGGATGACATCATCAAATCCCTTCGCCGCCGTTGGCTGAATTAATCCTGCTCATTCTCTCGCTGACTGAGTCTATTATGGAGGCACAAATCCAGTGAGTTTTAAGAGAAGAAGGGCCCGGGCCTCGGTAAAGAAGCAAGAGAGGCAGAGAGAGAGAGAGAGAGACAGCTCAGGCCCCGGTCCAAACACTGAGAGCCGAGCGAGAGAGAAGAAACTCAATGCGCCACGCTCAAGCGCTATCAATGGACTCTCTCATCTGCAGTAGCATTAGCGCCAAGCTGAGGTAACTGAAGTAGTGGAGTCTGTCTTGTGCTGCAGGGTTTTGAAGTGGATAGTATGTGTGTGTGTCTGGGGCCAAAGTGTCTAAGTAGTGTGTGTGTGTGTGTGTGTGTGTGTGCGTGCGTGTGTGTGTGTGTGTGTGTGTGTGTGTGTGTGTCTGGGGCCAAAGTGTCTAAGTAGTGTGTGTGTGTGTGTGTGTGTGTGTGTGTGTGTGTGTGTCTGGGGCCAAAGTGTCTAAGTAGTGTGTGTGTGTGTGTGTGTGTGTGTGTGTGTGTGTGTGTGTGTGTGTGTGTGGGGGGGGGGGGTGTGTGTTGGGGGGGGGGGTGTAAGTATGTGTGTATGTGTGTGTGTGTGGGGTGTGTAAGTGTGTGTGGGGGGCACATACTGCACAGGTACTGTATGTACTTTTTCGCGTTCCATCAGCGTGACATATGACCTTTGAACTTAGTGAGATGGATGGGTTTCTCAAGGTTTAATGACCTCTTCAAAGCACCCCAGCACAGAAACAGCACATACTACGGGAGACATGCCAATTGGCAAACAGTACGTCCCCTATTAATAAATAACACACACATATAAGCACTGCTTCACATTCAGTAGGTCACCGAAATAGACACAGTCAAATGCTTAATATTGAAATTGAGACGGCAAATCACACATGGGCCCTTTCACACCAGCACAAGGGCCCGTAAAAAATGTCATCATTCTCTCTATCTTCCTCACATGCACAGTAAACACACACACACGCACACGCACAAATGCAAACTTCATGGCCATTTCTATTCTAGTATCAGAGTAGCTGGCTAGTAAGAGAACACACACACACACACACACACACACACACACACACACAAACACACCGTTCATGAAATGCAAAAGCACCAACACATAAAAAGCATTGTACTTTGCCAACACATACGCACGCACGCACACACACACACACACACACACACACACACACACACACACACACACACACACACACACACTCCCCCCCCCCTACAATCGCTAATCCACACCACCACTTCCATTCTACCCAAACACTAGAAAGCAGCAGCTGCCAGGAAATTAGGAATTTCCCTTTCGTACGACAGCGAATTAACTAGATTTTGTCCTGGGCTGTCAACCATGGGAGTAACAGCAGCAGATGTGAGGGAAGGAAGGGAGCAGGAACAGTGGGAGCATGTAAGTCTAGTTGTTGGGCTAACTCCACATTGACGATGCCGCCTAGCCACAGATCTAGGATCAGAACCACCCTATCCCCCTGATCCCTAACCCTAACCCAGTCACATTAGGGGAATACAAAAACACCTGACCCTAGGTCAGCGGTTATGGAAAGCTTCTAACACACATGAGCTACAGAAGACTAGGCTAGGCGGTTCAGGGGTTCAGAGTGGGAGAGGTGCTGTAAACGGGCGGCTGTGGCGCAGGAGGTAGAACCGGCGTCTAATGATCGCAAGGTCGACAGATCGGTGGTTCGAACCCCGGCTGGACACATGTCGAGGTGACTGAACCCCAATTTGCTCCCAATGAGCGGGCGCCTTGCATGGTAGCCTTGCATGGTAGCCTTGCATGGTAGCTTGCTGCCATTGGTGTGTGAATGGGTGAATGAGAGGCTGTTGTAAAGCGCTTTGGAATAAGGCGCTATATAAGTCAGTCCTTATGTACAGTGGTAGCCTGTGGAAGTGGAGCTATGTGTACGCTACGCTAGGTTAGGTGGATCAGGGGTGGGTGGGGGGAGGGAGGGGACAGAGGCTTGCATAAGCCCCCTCTCTCTCTCTTCCTTGCGTGACAGAGCTGATAGGATTGTGAGGCTAGCGGGCAGCTAAGTGCTCTGGGGTGATCCAGTGACAGATCAAGAGGGTCAGGGAGACGACGCTGAGCTAATGGCCCGCGAGGCAGCTAACACTGGTTACAACGAGCTGCAGCATCCTTCATTTACATCACGTACGAGAGAGAGGGTCCCGACATATATCACAATCATAACAACAGAAATAATAAAGAGTACAATTAGGACAACATACAGATAGACAAGAGACAAACAACAACAACATACATATACATTACTTATTGAAAACATAACAACCACAACATGGCCAAAGTGGCCAATAAACTAAGGGAAGGTGGATCTACGTCTATACTTTAGGCAGCTGAATAGAATATGTGTAAACGGTGACAACTTCAGAGGTAACACGAACAGTCAGTCAAAAAGAAAGAAGACAGTGCATGCTTAAATCTACCAAAAAGATGTGATGGATCTAATGATACATGAGCTGCAGAAGACTAGGCTAAGCTAGGGGGTTCAGGGGTTCAGGGTGGGAGAGGTGCTGTACAGTGGAAGCCTGTGGAAGTGGCGCTACAGTGGGGTTGTGTACGCTAGGCTAAGCTACGCTAGGTTGAGTGGGTCTAATGGCCCGCGAGGCATCTAACACTGGTTACAATGAGCCGCAGCATCCTTCATTTACATCACGTGTGAGTGCACGCTCGCATGCATGGAGCAGTGCAATATGCATGGACACATGTAGGCGATGCATGTTCTGCATAGTGCGGAGAGAGTATACTTTGGTAAGTGTGCATAGGCTACATCCTAATGCATATTGCAATGAGAAACGATATGGTTATTGTTGTGAAGGCCCACAGTTTAGAGCCAGTTTAGTTTCCCCAAACCAGCCCTATTTTGCCCCAGTTATTTCCTTTGTTATTTTCTATACTATTCATATACGTTTCGTGAAGTGTATGTATTGTTATTGTAATGTTTATGTATATGTTTGATGACGTGGTATATCCGGGGTGTGTCCGTGACCCGGATGCTAGGTTCGGTGGTGTATATATAGGAACGGAAGTGCTCAGTGTGTCAGTGTGTGATGAGAATCAGAACGAGAGAGACCAAACGAGAGAGAGTAACGAGAAGTCAATCTAAGATGGCGGATTCAGTAACACGCACACCGTGCAGCAGCTGAAGACGCCAGGAAAGTCAGGGTTCGAGTTATGTGGGAGCCAATGGGAGCTGAGCTCCCATAGAGATGGTCTGAGGCTCTCTGAGCTCCCATGAAGGCAGTAAAATCAAAAATCTGTGGGGGTCGCTAATAATACATTACCACAACTATTATTTGATCAAAATGTCAATGTAATGAATATTATTTAATTTATATTATAAATATTGTAAAATAAACACGTTTTTCAAAAGAACTACGCGCACCATTAATCTCCTGTGAATGACAGTATGCCTTTGACTGCCTGCACTTCACCACCAAGACACCATGGGGCGCAGTAGAATATTGTGCAACAGCAAAAGGTTGATTAATCAGCTGTGCGGTAAACCGTTGGAACACACAGTGCACAGCTGATTAATCAATTAAACCAATAGAGTGAGACACCAGTTGCCTTTCAGGAAGTAGTGAGATCGTGCACCTAGCCTATTATTGAGAAGCAAACATTCATTAATTAGCTATACAGGAGTATATACATACAGTAGCTACCATGCCGCCCAAAAAAAGGCCACTGCTGCCGACCGGGTCATCAAGCCTAGAAAATGTCGGGTTTTTATCAAAGAAACCTGCTATGACACCTAACGTTAGCCCTGCTGCTACTACTGTTACTACTACTGCTGCTACTACTGAGGACTCTGCTACCTACTGAAAACAGACCACTCAGCCTACTGAAAACAGACCACTCAGCCTACTGAAAACAGACCACTCAGCCTACTGAAAACAGACCACTCAGCCTACTGAAAACAGACCACTCAGCCTACTGAAAACAGACCACTTTGGTCTATCTTGTCTCCGTAAAGGTAAGGTGGCTTTTACTTTTTACTAACCTAGTGTACTAACCTAATGTATTTTTCGCTCCTTCTGTATAGCAAAAATAACAAAATTATTGGCCGAGATACATGTGTGACTATCGCTTTTATAGCTGTTGTTTCATGTGGGGCTGTTGATGTGGTGAAATGAGTAGCCTGCAGCTGTAGCGTCAGGATATGTTGGGATTTGAGGATGAGGATGATGTTTCTGTACCGGTACCGTTTTTAAAGTATCGATTTGTCACCGGTATCGAATAAAACCCAAACTGTACCCAACCCTAACTATATGTTTACATGCCAACTAATTAGCTAATTCATTTCTTTCATTTAGAGCTGAGGGGAGCAACAGAGAGACGGACAACAGGACAGCAACAGAGAGACAGACAACAGGACAGCAACAGAGAGACAGACAACAGGACAGTAACAGAGAGACAACGGGAGAGGAGAGCAATAGAGACAGAACTGAATGCACTGAACCTTTTTTTAATTCTTTGCATTATTAACACTGTTGTGTTATTGTGTTATTAAAGTGTTTAAGTGTTTTATGGTAAAGCATTATGAGTGGTGTGTGTGTGCAGGGTGCTCGTGAGTTGTATATTTTGGGGAGGGGGGAGGCTTGTGTATGGGGGCGGGGGGTCCTCACACAAAGGAGTAGCCTAGGGCCACTGACCACCTTAATCCGCTACTGCCTATAGCTAATTAAAACTTGTAAGTCCCATCGCTGTGTGGGCATGATTCGCGCGTGCATGAGAACATTTCGCACTGTTATTTTGGAGACCCCCACAGAGTTCAGCTTATAACTCGAACCCTGAGGAAAGTGATTATTGCGTTTACCACTGTAGCCCAGTTTAGTTGTGTTCCCGTTAGACAGCCTTGCCAGCAGCCGGCTGTTAACGTTGGACCACGCGAGACGCCAAACTGGACAGAATCGTCGCCTCCACGAGCGGACTGCGACCGAACGCTGACTCCATCGGAGCTTCGACGTGGACCACCGGACCTGGGCCCTTCACCTCGTCGTGGACCACGAAGAAGGCCCTTTCCCTCCGCGTTGCTACGTCACCCCCCCCCTTTTTGTCTGCTACCTTCCTCGACGCACATGCCATCCAACCAGGCCTCAACGCGCACCACAGTCCGGGACTATAAGCCTGTTCAGGCCAGATACTATGAGTGAGTGAGTGTGTGTGTGGCCGGCGGGGAGGGAGTGTATATATCGGGGGATGTATACATCAGTTATGTAAATAAATGTGTTTGTTCATATGTGATACCGTTACCGTGTGTTAGTTGTTTGTATGCTACTGCTAATTCCAAGGCTAATGCTAATGCTAATTCCAAGGCTAATGCTAATGCTAATTCCAAGGCTAATGCTAATGCTAATTCCATGCTAATGCTAACGATAGTAACTGCTAGTCTAACGGTTTGCTGGCGCCCCCTGCCTGTATCCTCCTACACTGCCTATTTAGCTTAGAGTTAGTTAGATAACCAGCCCCTTCCTAAATTCTACAGTCCATTTAGCTACTCCCTGGTTACAATTGGTCCTTCGAGCCGGATAGGTAGTGTAGTGATAGCATGGCTGAGCGCAGCCAACCAGACCAGACAGTTACCCCCCCTTCTCCGCCCCCT
Organism: Nansenia antarctica; assembly: GCF_963989245.1. Classification (NCBI taxonomy): domain Eukaryota; kingdom Metazoa; phylum Chordata; class Actinopteri; order Argentiniformes; family Microstomatidae; genus Nansenia; species Nansenia antarctica. The sequence continues at coordinate 10,401,842 of NC_137687.1, read as the reverse complement.
GAGCCAGAGCCACGACCACAGAGAGTCCCGCGGTTGCCTCCGAGGTTACAGGAGTATGAGCTTGAGCTCGAAAGCTCACTGAGTGGTAGCGAGGAGCGCACTCCACGGGATACAGTGGTCGGAGAGGCCGAGGTGTCCGCCGGCGCGCGGGTGGCTAGCACTGAGACAGCCCTCAAAGAGCACCAGCCTGAGGATGAGATGGCAGAACCGCAGGGTTTTGCCGTGGAAACGGAAGAGCAGGAAGGAGAGGCCCGGTCCGACAGCGCCTGCGGGCGGAAGAGGGAGGGCCTCAGCCTTAACGATCTGCCTCCCAGTACGGCGCGCTCGAGACCTAGCTCCTGCCGCTCAGTGGCTTCCTCCCGGTCCAGGGTTTCCGTGGGCAGTTCTGCCTCTGGGGCGGATAGCCTGCACTCCAGAGGGAATAGTGCCGCGCTGTCCGAATGTATGCGCCAACAGGCCGAGGTGGCGTTAGAGCGAGAACGCCTCCAGTTCGAGCGTGAACGAGAGAGGGAACGCATCCATTTCGAGCGCGAGCGCCTCCAGATGGAGGCGGCGGAGAGACAGCGCCAGGAGGCGCTAGAACGTGAACGCTTCCAGATGAACGGAGCGGAACGCGCGGCGGAGAGACAGCGCCAGGAGGCGCTAGAACGTGAACGCTTCCAGATGGATGGAGCGGAACGCGCGGCGGAGAGACAGCGCCAGGAGGCGCTAGAACGTGAACGCTTCCAGATGGAGCGCGACCGCCTCCAGATGGAGAGAGAGCAACTGCACGCGGAGAAGATGGAGGAAGTGATGCAGACCATGCGCGACGTGTGCATCAGCAGAGCTCCGTCGGCCCGTAGCTCCAGAGCATCATCCGCACGGCCCTCTCGAGTGCCATCTCCTGAACCCCCCGCCGATGGCTCCATGACCCCCGCCATGACTGTCCAACTACAGGCCCAGCTGACCACCTGGAAGGAAGAGGACCAGGGACCCGACCGCTACGCGGCCCAGAGGGAGCCAGCGTCGCTGCCCGGGAGGGGAGCCATCCCCCAAGAGCGTAGCACACCCCTAGGTCCTCCAGTGCACCAAAATGCATGCAGGCCGGACACCCAGACCGTCACTCCAGCCCCGATCATCCACTACAGGATGTTTCCCCAGGTGGAGGGACCCAAGTTCCCCTTCTTCAAGGACGAGGACAGGAGCCAGTATGTGGAGCTACGCATCTGCCTAGACACGCTCTTGGACGACTCCTGCTCAGAGTCCTACAAATATGCGATTCTCCTTCAGCATGTGAGGAACCCCAGAGCCCACAACATGGTTCTGGCCCATGCCTCCGCACCGACACCTTACACCAGAGCGCTCGCCGACTTGGATGCCCGCTACGGTCGTCCCTGGAACCACGCCCTTGCTGAACTGCAAGCCCTCGAACAGCAGGCCCCCATCAAGGATGACCGGGCGCTGGATGACTTCGCGCTCCGCGTGCACACCTTGGTTGGAATGCTGAAGACGCAGGGCCCAGCTGGCGCCAGCGAGATCAACAGCACCTCCAACGTAGAGCGGCTGCTCCGCAAGATCCCACGCTTCCGGCAGGAGAGGTTCCGGCGACAGCAGCGCGTTCGTAACCCCGGGAAGTTGGGTCTGAGCATGGCTGCCTTCGCGGAGTTCCTACTGGAGGAAGTGCATGACACCAACGTAGACGCCATGGGTTACGCTGAGCCGAAGAAGGAGAGGGAGAAGGGAGACCGCTGGGACGGGCCGAGCTCGAACAGAGGACGCCCAGTAGGAGTGCTGCACACGGAGGAGGAGCCTCGGAGAGAGAGGAAAGCCCGACCTGAGGGAAAGGATTCCTCTCAACCCCATCAAAAGGGACGGAGAGGTCCACCGCCATGTCCGTACTGCACCAGCGAGCACTGGTTCAATGAGTGCAGTGACTTCAACAACCTGAGTACCGAGGCCAAGCAGAGGTGGCTCGAGGAGAACAAGAGGTGCTGGAACTGTGGGCGCGACCATCTGGCTAAGAACTGCACCTTGAGGAGAAAGTGCAACCGCTGTGAGGAGGTCCACCTCAACATCTTACACGAGGTCTCCCTCGCCAGGTCCACGGAGGGCACCAGAAGCCCTAGGTCCGGTAGCGCACCGGAAGAGGCAACACCTGTCTACTACCTAGACCCAGCCCGGAGCAGCGGCTCCAAGGTCCTACTGAAGGTGGTGAAGGTCCGACTTCACCACAACAACGCTGTGTACGACACGTACGCCGTTCTAGACGACGGGTCGGAACGGACCATCCTTCTCCAGGGGGCAGTGCGCCAGTTGGGGCTCCAAGGGACTGCGGAGAAGCTGACTCTGCGCACGATACGTCGCGACCTTAAAGAGGTCACCGGGGCGAGAATCAACTTCTCTATCTCCCCGGCGGGGCGGCCGTCGGACAGATATCGGCTTAAGAATGTCTTCACCGCAGACCAGCTAGCGCTCTCCCGCTACGACTACCCCCTGGAGAGATTACGCGCAAGATATTCCCACCTACGGCGAGTAGACCTACATCCGATAGAAGGAGCGGAGCCAACCCTTCTCATCGGCTCGGACAACGCTGCACTGATCGTGTCGCTCCGTCCTCCGCTGCGAGGACCACGAGGCTGCCCGATGGCTGTTAAGACTGCGCTTGGGTGGGCCCTCCAAGGCGCTACCGAGTGGAGAGATAGAGACGGGAGAGCTACGTCATCCCTCCATGTCCGAACCGAAGAAGTGCAGACCATCAACTGCCTTCACACCAGGGTGGACTCCATGAATGCGGCGCTACGGGATAACGTCCAGAAACCCGAGGGAGAGGGGAACAGCTTTGATTCCCTGCAGAAGGAATCCCAGGAGGTCCTCGATGAGCTGGTCGGAGAGAAGAGCCTGGATAAGTTCAGGGTTGAATATGAGAAGCTGACTAGTGCCCTGTTGAAGTCCCACGTGAGTGAGAAGCGGCTGATGACAAAATGCAGAGAGCTGAATGCGGAGACGGTGACCAACTCAGTGAAGGTTGCCACTGCACTAAAGCTATCCCAGGAAGACCAGACTACTATCACGTCTCTGGAGAAGGAAGTGAAGCAGCTGCACACGGAGCTGGACGCCAAGCAGTCGGACATCAAAGTGCTGAACCAGCCGGGCCAGCGAAGCAGAGAGGAGCAGCAGAGGCTGGAGCAGCAGCTGCGGGAGCAGAAGATCAACAATGAGAGAACCACAAAGGAGCTGGAGCAGCTGCCAGTCAGAAACACCAAACTCCAGCAGGAGAACGAGCACAACGCCTTGAGTATGGAGCAACAGTCCCTGGACAATCAGCAAAGGGCATCTGACCTCAGGATTAAAGAGGAGGAGGTGAATCAGATGCGTCAGGAGATTGCCAAGCAAACGAAGTTGAGAGAGGCCACCCAGAGGAAGTTCCGACATAGGGAGGATCAGAAGTTGGATGTGGAGCAGCAAAGGGACATGCTGCAAACCCAGATAGCTGGGCTGGAGAGAGAATTGGAGTCTTCCAGAAAGCAGATGGAGATTGACAAAAGGGTCAGGCAGAAGTGGACGAGGGAGAGAGACAACTTGTCCGAAGGTGCCGTGGTACTGGTGATCGACCAGTCCCTTCCACGCGCCGCCTGGCAGACAGGCAGAGTGACCAAGGTCCTGCCGGGTCCGGATGGAAGGGTGCGGACGGCCATCGTGGACGTTGGTGGTCGCACTTACACCCGACCTGTGGCACGCCTGATTGAGCTCCCTCAAATTACCAAGGACACTATCACCTCCTACCTCACGCTGCTAGAGCAGCCTAGCCAGTGTGCCTTCCCTAGTTAACTGAAACCGAGGGTTTCATGGGGCGGCTGTTGTGAAGGCCCACAGTTTAGAGCCAGTTTAGTTTCCCCAAACCAGCCCTATTTTGCCCCAGTTATTTCCTTTGTTATTTTCTATACTATTCATATACGTTTCGTGAAGTGTATGTATTGTTATTGTAATGTTTATGTATATGTTTGATGACGTGGTATATCCGGGGTGTGTCCGTGACCCGGATGCTAGGTTCGGTGGTGTATATATAGGAACGGAAGTGCTCAGTGTGTCAGTGTGTGATGAGAATCAGAACGAGAGAGACCAAACGAGAGAGAGTAACGAGAAGTCAATCTAAGATGGCGGATTCAGTAACACGCACACCGTGCAGCAGCTGAAGACGCCAGGAAAGTGATTATTGCGTTTACCACTGTAGCCCAGTTTAGTTGTGTTCCCGTTAGACAGCCTTGCCAGCAGCCGGCTGTTAACGTTGGACCACGCGAGACGCCAAACTGGACAGAATCGTCGCCTCCACGAGCGGACTGCGACCGAACGCTGACTCCATCGGAGCTTCGACGTGGACCACCGGACCTGGGCCCTTCACCTCGTCGTGGACCACGAAGAAGGCCCTTTCCCTCCGCGTTGCTACGTCACCCCCCCCCTTTTTGTCTGCTACCTTCCTCGACGCACATGCCATCCAACCAGGCCTCAACGCGCACCACAGTCCGGGACTATAAGCCTGTTCAGGCCAGATACTATGAGTGAGTGAGTGTGTGTGTGGCCGGCGGGGAGGGAGTGTATATATCGGGGGATGTATACATCAGTTATGTAAATAAATGTGTTTGTTCATATGTGATACCGTTACCGTGTGTTAGTTGTTTGTATGCTACTGCTAATTCCAAGGCTAATGCTAATGCTAATTCCAAGGCTAATGCTAATGCTAATTCCAAGGCTAATGCTAATGCTAATTCCATGCTAATGCTAACGATAGTAACTGCTAGTCTAACGGTTTGCTGGCGCCCCCTGCCTGTATCCTCCTACACTGCCTATTTAGCTTAGAGTTAGTTAGATAACCAGCCCCTTCCTAAATTCTACAGTCCTTTTAGCTACTCCCTGGTTACAGTTATCTTTACTAGGAAGTACAGGAAGTCATATTACAGGATAGTAGCTACAGTTCTAGTAGTGTGGTGATGGTAGTGACTATTGTTATCATGCACGCTCATACGCACACACACGCACACACGCACACACACGCGCGCGCACACACACACACACACAGGTCAGACACACACACACACACACACACACGCACACACGCGCACACACACAGGTCAGACACACACACACACACAAACGCGCGCACGCACGCACACACCACACACACACACACACACCGTTGATATTAAAGGGTATCTCTCCCACAGTCACAGTGGGTTAATGCAGATGACAGACCACAGGCATCACAGTGAAGCACGCTTGTCTTTCCTCCGCGTGTCTCTGACCAGACGACATACGCACCGGCTGATCTGTCACCGTGCTGGCATCATCAGAGAGGGACATGCGCGACGTGTCAGAGATAGACTGTCACACTCGGAACCCCGGCGAACCAGAACGGGCTCTATTTACGGATGAGCACAGCGCAACAGTATAAGCAAAACACACGCATGTTGGCAATTTAAGCTAGTAAAAGTTGGGCTGTATTTTTTCAAATCATCACCGCCAAGACTGGCAAATTACCAGTCTAAAGTACAGTGGGGGTGCAAGACTTTGTTTCCTAAGAACCCACATCACCGCAAAAGAGCTGCAAAAAAGAGTAGCAGACACCGGTCTAGTTGTTTGTTGCACAGGAGAACAATACAGCGTACCTTAAACCACAAAGACCTACATGGCAGAGTTGCCAGAAAGAAGCCTTTCCTATGGCCTCAAAGCAAAATTAAGCGTCTGAAGTATGCAAAAGAAATCCATGAGAAACCTGAAGCCTATTGGAACAATGTGCTTTCGACTGATGAAACCAAAATGTTACTTTTTAGCCACAACCAAAGAAGGTATGTTTGGAGAAAAAAGGGTGAAGCATTTGTAGAGAAGAACACCTTGCCAACTGTTAAGCATGGAGGTGGATCCATTATGCGTTGGGGTTGTGTAGCAGCTGGGGGCACAGGCAATATTGTGCGGCTGGATGGAAGAATGGATTCCACCATATATCAAGACATTCTAGAGGCTAATGTTCGAGGGTCAATCCAGAAATTGAAGTTGAAGAGCGGTTGATTATTCCAGCAAGACAATGACCCGAAGCATACCTCAAAATCAACCTTGAAGTACCTCCAGGAAAGACGGATGAAGGTTTTGGAATGGCCATCACAGTCCCCAGACTTGAATCTTATTGAAAATCTGTGGAGAGATCTCAAACATGCCGTGCATGCAAGAAGGCCTAAGAATATTTCTGAGCTAGAGGTGTTCTGCCAGAAAGAATGGGGAAAAATTCCAAAAACAAGAACTGAAAGACTCTTAGCTGGCTACAGGAAGCGTTTGCAAGCTGTTCTAGTTGCCCGAGGAAGAGATACAAAGTACTATGTGACAGGGTTCCCAAACTTTTGCACAAGGCCTTTTTCATTGTTTTATTATTTTGAAACTGTAAAAAAAAAAATGTACCTTGCTTTAAAATGTGATGAAATGTGTCACGTTTAACTTTGTACCATTTAGAGGTTTGAAACTGTAAAAAAAATAAAATAAAAAAAATAATCTTGCTTCAAAATGTGATGAAATGTGACTGTCATGTTTAACTTTGTGCCATTTAGAGGTTAGGTTTGCTTCTTTTCATTTAGATATTAATTGTAAAAGGCATATTGACTAGGGGTGCCCACATTTTTGCACCCCACTGTATATATATATTTTTAAATTCCGGCCCTCACAGTGTATGCTAGAAACATTTGTGACCCCTGACCCCTGGTCTGATCGGATGCACCATTTCAAGCCTACTACAAAAGAAGAGATTTGGTGAGGCTGCATTCTCATTTTATGCACCCAAATTGTGGAATGCACTGCCAGTTTACATTAGGGATGCAACCTCAGCACAAATGTTCAAGTCAAGACTAAAAACCCATCTTTTTAATATTGCCTTTAAGTTACAAAATAATTAAATTATGATTATATAATGATTACAGCACTTTGAGCTGCAACATTTGCAGGAAAAGCGCTATACAAATAAAGATGTTATTATTATTATTATTATTATTATTATTATTATTATTATTATTATTATTATTATTATTACTTCGTGTCTTGGTGCTCCAGGCTCTAGTTTATGTAAAAAGCTTTTACAAATTCTCAACATTATCGGCTCAATCTTGCAGGACGTTGTTATGTTCATTAGGCTATCGCAAATGGAAGCCTATTGAGATGACATGGCCTGATACAGCATGAGAGTATCAAGTCTAGATAACATTTCATCCTATTGATGTCATTTGTCATCGCAATTATGCGAATGTTTTTGATAAACTATCCGACAAATTCACTTGTGGATCAAGCCACTGGACACTGTGAACATACAGTTGAGCTCCTCATTATATTTGGGTATGAAACGCTGCCTTTTGATTGGTCAGTGAGGGGTCACAACCTCACATTACTTTATTCATCTGAAGCCAGCCTCTCGCCAGCCGAGAGAGAGGGAGAGGGAGAGAGAGAGAGGGAGAGGGAGAGAGAGATAGAGAGACAGACAGAGAGAGAGAGAGAGAGGGAGAGGGAGAGAGAGAGAGAGAGACAGAGAGACAGAGAGAGAGAGAGAGAGAGAGAGAAAAGATAAATAAACAAACAGACACAGAGAAAGAACAAGAGAGGGAGAGCAGGCAGGAGTGAAAGAAAGAGAGCAAGAGATAACGGGGGGGGGGGGGGGGGGGGGGGGGATGGAGGGGGCAGACCAGGCGTGCCAACACTGCAGAGTGACAGACCAGGCGTAAGGGCAGGGTGGTAGCTTACACGACAAGCCCACACTAACTGCGCCCAGAGCCAAGAAGAAGATGCACTGAGTCACTGCGTAAACATGACTCACCCTGTAACCCAGTACAGTGGAATGGATGTCCACCATAACATCAACATCTGCTCCAGCAAATGGACTGACTCATACATGTATAGTGGACTGACATATATAGCGCCTTCTTCCAAAGCACTTTACAACAGCCTCTCATTCACCCATTCACACACACATTCACACACCCAATGGCGGCCAAGCTACCATGCGTGATCATGATGAGGATAAACTCCATAGCCTACTCATACACAGAGTGTCCACATGAATACCCAACAATGACCTACATACCTGGAACCACTTGAGTGGGAAGCGTCTTGCCTCGCCTGCTTCTAGAACAAACCGCAATTCCAAATCCTTCATCCCTTCTGCGGTCAGACGGTTAACCCCGGATAGGCGTGTTCATCGATTGTTATTGATTGAATTGTATCGTATTATTTCAAGGTACCCACGATACCCAATGATCTTCCTTCCTAGCTCCTGGTGCACTTGTTGTTGTTGTTGTTTGTATGTGGTGAGACGTTTTTATGTCTTTCTGTAAACATGCTGCTCTAAATTAATTGCCCCCTAGTGGGACTAACAAAGTTGTTTGAATTGAATTGAATTGTCTTCACGAAAACACGTAAAAAAAAAAGAAGATCTTATGCCAATGGAAACCAGTGAACCAGTAGTCTTATTGACACACTGTACACAGTACAGTACTGTACACGGAGCACTTTGAGCTGCAACGTTGGCAGGAAAAGCGCTATACAAATAAACGTTATTATTATTATTAGTACTACAGTGAAGAGCAGAGACTGGTTTGGAGAATGGCTGTGGGGATGCCCCTCTTCTTTCCTGGACCTGGCAGTGGTTCCTGCACTGTGGGGAGGGATACAGCCCCACCCCCACCCCCCCCTGTGTTGTGAGACACTGTGTGTTGGGGACGGTGGTAAGAGAAGGCTTAACCATTCCCCAGTAGCTACAGCGTAGAGGTACCGTACTGGGGAGATGAGTTATTGTTGTGTTACCGAGGTGGTCCCTCGTAGGGTCCGCAGGTTAGCAAGGGGGAGCCCGGGCCTATAGTCGTGTTGAATTAATGTGTTTGTGTGTGTGTGTGTGTGTGTGTGTGTGTGTGTGTGTGTGTGTGAGAGCTGGCAGGGATTTAATGGGATTTCCAGCTCAGCAGAACGCACCTGCTCATCAGACTCACCCCTCTCTCTCTCTCTCTCTCTCTCTCTCTCTCTCTCTCTCTCTCTCTCTCTCTCTCTCTCTCTCTCTCTCTCTCTCTCTCTCTCTCTCTCTCTCTCTCTCTCTCACACACACACCCCCTCACACACATACACACACACACACACACACACACGCACGCACATGCACACACACGCGCGCACACACACACACACAGACACACACACACACACACACACACACACACACACACACACACACACACACACACACACTATTGATCCGCCTGCCAGCCACACAGTCATTCATCAGACGACTGGACACACCCAGGTGTGTTTTACTGTTGGCCAACGTTCAGTCGCGCCTTCGAGGAGCAGACAACCGTCACAACAGAGAGAGAGAGAGAGAGAGAGAGAGAGAGAGAGAGAGAGAGAGAGAGAGAGAGAGAGAGAGAGAGAGGGAGAGGGAGAGGGAGAGAGAGAGAGAGAGAGGGAGACTAAAGGCTAACCGTTGAGGATGAATACAAAACCTTTGAAGGAGAAATACAGAAAAAAGTTTGTGGTCTGGAAAAGGAGGAGAAATGGTTTCTGGAGGTATTTAGAGAGATCGATGCTAACAAGATTTGAATCATCAAGTCAATCAAGTGGTGCGAAATTCTTATTTTCAGAGGAAGGATAAAAATGTAAAAGGACAGTGAAAAGGTCAATGGAAAAATACAGTCAAGTGTTTAACAGAGTGATTAAGGATTTCTTTTAATGGTTTAATGTCCCTTCATTTTGCACTGTCCAGGAGGTCTACTATACACAAGCCAATTCAGCCAATTGTGACGCCTGCTGGTGAAACCACAAACCAGTCGCAGAATCGAAGGGGTTGAAAAGTGAAAGTGAAACTTACTGTGTCAACAATATCTGGTTTTTCAGGGTTTTTTAATCTTTATTTTTTTCATGTCGATGTTCTCTCAGCATGTTGTGATGTTATAACAACGCAGTTAGACGTTTGTAGCGATGTACCGCCGTTAGCCGCTAGCTGTTAGCCGCTAGCTGTTAGAAGCGTTTGGTTGTTGTGGTTTGATCAGAATCACTTTTCTCCCATTCTGTCCCATTCCCATTCTTGAGGTGCACCAACATTCAAACACGCCTGTCGTCTTGAATTATTTTCCGATTTCAATGTTTGACACAACATTTGAAAGCTTACAATCTGTAGTCTCCGACTAAGCAAAAGAAAAACCGAAAAACGACTTAGGCGAACGGTTTATGATTTCACCAGCTGGTGTCACAATTTGCAAACTGGAGGAAGTCCAACATGGCACTGATGGTCAGGGTCACTGACCATGGACCTAGCGAGGTAGTTGTCACCACCACCGTCAGAAACTCACCAGGGCGTAACGACACAACACGACACGACGCACACTGACACATGCCACTCAACCTCCCCGCCCTAACAACGACTACGACTAGCCCTGACAACCCACGACACACGGCTGCTTTGCGTTGTCATCATTACACCCCCTACTCAATTACCCTGACCTCCGCAAGTGCCCGGGCCTCCCTCCCCTGTCTTGCTCCATTGCCACGGAAGGTTAATTGAAACAGAATGCAACATTAATTTCCTTATTAATGAGAGCAGGCGACTGGCTGATAAGTAAGGAACACCCTGTGACCTCGGCAGGGATGTTGGAAGGTGTCTGTATGCAGACAGGACACGGACGTGGAAGTCATCCTACCTGTACCTTGTGTGTGTGTGTGTGTGTGTGTGTGTGTGTGTGTGTGTGTTTGTGCGCCTGTTATGCCTGTGTGTTTGTGCCTGGGTGTGTTCATATGTGCGCGTGTGTGTGTGTCTGTGTGTGTGTGTGTGTGTGTGTGTTTATGTGTGTGTGTGTGTGTGTGTATGTGTGTGTGTGTGTTTGTGCGCCTGTTATGCCTGTGTGTTTGAGCCTGTGTGTGTTCATATGTGCGCGCGTGTGTGTGTATGTGTGTGTGTGTGTGTGCACCTGTTATGCCTGTGTGTTTGTGCCTGTGTGTGTTCATATGTGCGCGTGTGTGCGTGTGTGTGTGTGTGCACCTGTTATGCCTGTGTGTTTGTGCCTGTGTGTGTTCATATGTGCGCGTGTGTGTGCGTGTGTGTGTGTGTGTGTGTACCTGTTATGCCTGTGTGTTTGTGCGTGTGTGTCTGTACGTGCGTGCGTGCGTGCTGTGAGCGTGCACGTGTGCGGCAGCAGTTGTCAACCGTCTACCAACACACATCTGTCCACAAAACAAACTATTACAATAACATCAACTTGCATTACGCAGAGTCCAGAAGAACATTGCATTTCCATATGTGCCGACACATCCACATTCAGCCGCCAATCCTCCGCCACCGCCCAACAACACTCCACATGTCCACATTCTAATTCCTCACACCCCTCATCTGTCGAAACACGATAAGATATAAAAACGCAAACGCAAAGGAAGCAGGCCTTGCTCTTAAATCTCCTTAAACAAATACTGAGGAAATTAATGAATTTTGAACAGCTACAGCCGTCAGTATCAAAAGACATATCTGGGTTGTTTTTTTTCATCCCAAGGGGGCCCAGAACACAACCCACCACTGGATGCCTGTTACAGTATTTCTTCTTTTCAAAAAACATTTTCCCCTGCACTTGTTTATCTTTTTTTTTTCTTTCTTTTTTTCTTTCTTCCTCCCCCTATTGTTATTCCATCCGATTTGCCGGTTTTTAATCTCCGAGTCTATTAAAAAGGCAATTAAACATCATTCAGGTAATATGTATAATCCATTGAACAAATCCCGGATCAAAAATGCAAATGGCAATAACAAGGGGTCGATTAAGAAGGTCTTTTTTTTCCACAGTGCTATCGATTTTACGAGGTTTGCAGTAAGACCGTCCACCCCCGACGACTCCCTCCCTGAGTTGTAATAAAACACATAGTTTTTATGTTAAAGGGATCAGTTCTGCTCGGAAGCCTCCAAGGCGAAACACCTCAAAGGGATACAAAGAATATTCACACAGGGGGGGGTGTCTTTCCCATAATGGTGGTGGGCATTACAACACTGTCCAGAAAGATTACAATAATACCACTCACTACGCATTGCGACAGAACCCAGCACCACACTGTAACTTTGTGTTTTAGTTTTATTCTTTTTCTGGAAAGTGGTGGAAGGTTCAGAATATCAAATTAAAAAGCTGGGAGAGAAATTAATAATAAAAAAAAACAAGAGTACAGCTCTGTTCTGGTCTCAGCGTGATGCTAGACTCCCCACAGTGAGCAGTTTTGTTAGAGCAGAACTTCCTTTTTTTAAGAGAGGGAATAGACGAGGGGGGACTGTGTGTGTGTGTGTGTGTGTGTGTGTGTGTGTGTGTGTGTGTGTGTGTGTGTGTTTATCAGTGTATATATTTAGGATTATACACAACATGATTACAGTATATGTATGTTAGAGCAAGTGACTGAGTGAGTGAGTTTGTCTGACCAACTGAGTGTGTCTTTGTGTGTGTGTGTGTGTGTGTGTGTGTGGGGGGGGGGTATTTGTGTAAGTTTGTGTGTGTGTGTGGGTGTGTGTGTAAGTTTGTGTGTGTGTGTGTGTGTGTGTGTGTGGATGTGTATGTATGTTTATCAGTGTATATATTTAGGATTATATATTTAGTGTGTGTGTGTGTGCGTGCGCGCGCGTGTTCGAACCAGTATTATTGCCCCACCAAACTATTGTTTGAATACTGTCGTGACCAAAGTTCCTGGACAGCGACAGAGACTTGCAGTTTACAAAGTTCGTTTTTTTTAACACAGACAAGACAGCACAATAGTACAATTGCAGAGGGGGATCATCTGACCGAACAGTGCAGAAAACCATGCAGCCCAGAAGAAGACCAACAGGTTATTAGCACGAGCCCCCAGCCAGCCAGCCAGCCAGCCAGGTATCCAAACAAACACGACTGTGGGAATAATTCCGTGGCCACACAAACAAGAAACGCTTTATCGCTCTCTTCGGCTTGATTCCGTTTTCTCTCTTCTCAGGGCTGCAGCTTTTGTTTTTGAAAG
>NC_137687.1:10368441-10388643 GCF_963989245.1 Nansenia antarctica | reverse complement strand
GCTGTAAGATTAAGGCCCGGTCAGTCAAACAGGTCAGGGTGAGCGGACTACCGCAGGGCCCCTCGTGGGGCGGCTGTGGCTCAGGAGGTAGAGTCGCCGCCGTCTAATGATCGCAAGGTCGGCAGATCGGCGCTTCGAGCCCCGGCTGGCCACATGTCGAAGTGTCCTTGGGAAAAAGACTGAACCCCAAATTGCTCACAATGAGCGGGCCGGCGCCTCGCATGGTAGCTTGCCGCCATTGGTGTGTGGAATTTGGAATAAGGCGCTATATAAGTCAGTCCATTTACCATTTAGAGCCCCTATAGGAAGAGCCAGGGAACACATCCAGAGGCAGGTGGTTTGGGCCGACATCTATTCAAAAACATCATGTCAGAGGTCAAAGTGGAGCGTAGGTTGTGAACCTGACCTTTGTTGCCCCAACCCCCCAACCCTCCCAACCCCCTAGCAGACCAAACCATCTCGGTTCGTCTTGACATACAGTAACAGTACAGTGTGGATTTATGAAGACATTCATTCGACACTGAATTTATTAACCTCTTTATTAACCGTTTTGACTTGGTGGTGGTTAAAGATGAGTGAAAATAGGAAATAATGTACAAGCAATGTTTCAATGTTCATTCCTGTGGGCCTCTCATCTCAACAACACACACTGCCGACTCCCGAAAGTAAAGTAAAAAAAAAAAAAGTCTCATGCCTTCTTTCATGAAAGGCAGATCCAGGTTTATTTCACCCACAGATTTTTTCTTTTTCTTCTTCTTTTTTTTCTTCCTCCCCCTGATTCTCTCCAGTCCTCAGTCGGGGTCTCTCAGCTCCTGGGTGTGCTTGTTGTCTCTCCGCGGCGTATCCTTGGCTTGTTACTGAGCTTCATAGACGGTATAATTTGAGGCTGACACCCCCGCCTCAAACGCGCCGCTGTCAAGCCGGAGAGCCCGGGAGAGCAACTGGAGGGACGCGAGGCTCAAAAATGTCACTTTCACACTCGCTGGGAACAAAGAGAGAAAAAAAAAGAAAACCTGGATAGGCGCTTGCGGAACAACTGTTTAAATCATGACAGGAAGATGGCCACCGCCCGGGGACGACGTGTGTGACCGTGACTGCGGACGTGTGTGTTGTGTGTATGCCTGTGTGTGTGTGTGTGTATGTATGTGTGTCACCATATGTGTGTGCCTGTGTGTGTGTGTGTGTGTGTGTGTGTGTGTGTCACCATATGTGTGTGCCTGTGTGTGTGTGTGTGTGTGTGTGTGTGTATGTGTGTGTGTCACCATATGTGTGTGCCCTGTGTTGTGTGTGTGTGAGAGAGGAGAGAGAGATGAACATTAACATATGGATAAAAGTGTCTGTGAGCGTGTATGTGTTACTGTTTACATATGTGTGTCTTTTGAACGTGACGTTGTGTGTCAATGTATGAAAACGCCTTCAGTTAAGCCTATAGGTGAGTTCATGCACTGTGTGTTTGTGTGTGTGTGTATGTGTCACCATATGTGTGTGCGTGTGTGGTTGTGTGTATGTGTGTGTGTGCGTGTATGCATGCATGTGTGTATGTGGCAGTGTGTGTGTGCCTCTGTGTGTGTGGTGTGTGTGTGTGTGTGTCGCCTGTGTGCATGCGTGCGTGTGTGTGTGTGTGTGTGTGTGTGTCACCATATGCGTGTGTGTGTGTTCCTGTGTCACCATATGTGTGTGTGCCTGGTGTGCCCCAGCGTGCCTGGCCCTCACTACAAAGCCTCTCTCTACCCCCAGCGGGAGCTCCGTCTCTGGGCCTTGTCAAACAAACTGCTCAGGGCGCCTGGGAGCGCCTCTCCCTCTCCTGGGCATGAGCCACACCCGCTGCCAGGGCTGGAGGAGGGCCTGTCCCTGGCACCCTCCAAAACGCCGCTAACCGCTAAGCGCTAACCACCCCCCCGCCCCCCCTATTTACATTCATTAAAACAGTAACGTGGCCCGGTCCCCTGCAGACAGGGGGGGCCTCGCGCCAAGCCTGCCACAGCCGATAAACAGGGGGCCACCTCGCCACTGCCCATTTCGCTTTCCCTTTCTCTTCTTCTGCTCTCTCTCTCATCTCTCTCTCTCTTCTCTCTCTCTCTCTCTCTCTCTCTCTCTTCTCTCTCGTCTCTCTCTCTCTCTCTCTCTGCCCTCTCTCTCACTCTCTCTCTCTCTCTCTCTCTCTCTCTCTCTCTCTCTCTCTCTCTCTCTCTCTCTCTCTCCGAGGGACCCCACAGCACCCCTCTGTGGGCACTGGGCTGTTGGTCTGGTCTGTTTGGCAGGCTCACCCTCCTCCCATTACTTTGTTTTATCCTGCCGTTTGTTTTTTTTATTTGTTGATTTATTTGTTGAAAACGATGCGAAGTTGCTGTTGTTTCCAACAGGATAAAGGGCAACAACCTGAAACTCTTTGTGTTTTTCGCCCTTTTACTTATTTTGTTGTTGGGCCTAAAAACGCTTCACCGGTTTTGGATATAGAGGCTTGAAGGTTGTCTATTATTTCAAATTATGAAACACGAAACAACGGTGGTTCTACACCGATGACAACGATTTTGTGTTTTTACACTTGTGTAATAAACAGTCATAGAATTTAGAATTTGATATTTAGGCAGACGCTTTTATTCCAAAGCGATTTACAATTACAGATTACACGGTCATTCCCCCTGGAGTAACTGAGGGCTAAGTGCCTTACTCAAGGGCACACTAGTAGTGGTGGTGTTTCAGGCGGGATTTGAACTCACAACCTTCCAATCACCAGTCCAACTCACCATCCACTAGACCACCACTACCCTGCAGTCATCATTCACTTGTGTCATAACCAAAAACCGTTCAACGCCATGTACTATTCAACAACATGTTAATATACTGTCGTTATCACAGCAATTACACGACTCGCTACACAGATAAAGTGTTCACTTAATATTCACTATTCCACATCAATTTAGGTGTTTTAGGTGCTTCGTTTTATAAAGGTAAAGACATTGTTTCGGTGGTGCCTAGTAGCCATTATTAATATCATTATTTGTTTATTTGGCAGGGACAGTGTACATCAAAAGAATGCACCAGAGTTAGCCAAGAAGGCTAGTTTTCATCCGTAGTCCCTCAACAGCTTAAAATGGCTGAATGTAAACATCTCCTTGGTTGAGTCAAGCATCCAGAGGGCTAATACAACACAGTAGAACGCATACAAGGCTTCATCGTAATATGTGGTGAGCATATTACAGCAGTAAGGTATTTTCTATTCTAGTATATCTTCTATACGTGGTGTGTTACCTCCACATACTGGCTGTGTTTCCCTGAGTGTTGGGTAATGCAGAGCTGTACTGTAACGCTTCAGGCGTCTTGCCCCCATCAGGAGATGGAGACGGGGGACGGGGGGACGGGGGGCAGCGGGGGTTAAACACCCCACGTTAACCTTGCTCTAATTCTGTCCTTCTCGTGACACCACCAGGCAAGCGCTTTAGGGGGGTTCTTGATGTCACAATTCCCTCATGTCTCTCTTTTTGCCAGAGTTGGTTTTGGAGGTGGGGGGTGGGGGGTGGGGGGTGGGGGGGTAACAGCAGTTACCTCCTCTCATTTCGCGCATGGCTGGCTAAGATCCTTCATTGTCAACATGCTAACCCCTCCAACCCCACCCCCCTGTTAGCTACAGACATATACACACACACTTCAACAACAACAACAACAACAACACACTACACCCTCCCCAAAACCAGCAGACACATCTGGTGGATAGCACATTCACAGTGATGGATTTACAGCAGTTCTGACAGCTTTGCACCGCCAGCCTCACTCAGCATTGAGAGTCCCTCACATCAATTGTAAATGATACTGAGTGACTGTTAACATCACGAGTTACCTTACCTCGCGTGTGCACCCAAAGCGGCTAAGAGGTCTCCCTCCACTATCAAATGGAAGTGTGTGCGTGTGTGTGCGTGAGTGTGTGTGTGTCTGCGAGTGTGAGTGTGTGTCTGTGTGTGTCTGTGCGCGTGTCTGTGTGTGTGTGTCCGTGTGAGTGTGCGTGCGTCTGTGTCTGTGTGTGTCTGTGCGTGTGCGTGCGTGTGTCTGTGTGTGTGTCCGTGTGTCTGTGCATGTGTCCGTGTGTCTGTGCGTGTGTCCGTGTGTCTGTGCGTGTGTCCGCGTGTCCATGCGTGTGTGCGTGCATGCGCTCGCATGTGAGTGCGTGTGTCTGTGCGTGCGTGTGAGCGTGTATGAGCGTGTGACCGTGTGTCTGTGGAAGAAGGGGTGGCAGCTCGGGGTGTATAACCTCTGGCAAGATGAGAGAGTGCCACTCTGGGGAAAAGATCAAGGTGCAGACTCCTGCAGGAGAAAACAGCCCCTTTTCTGAAGAGAGCAGAGCTGACAGAGTGGCTAAACCGAGAGGAGAAGGCAGCTAGTGTTAATTACAAACAGCATGGAGGGATAAGGACAGGGATTAGGTCAATCATGAAGGATGGAATTAAAAGGAAAAAAAAGAAAAAGGGGAGAAAAAAAGGGGAGCTAGCTTTAATTAGCATTGTTGGAGTGGCAGTCACGTGTTTATAGCATTAGCCCCGAAGAGCTAACAACACTAGCCGCCATCATTAGCCTTCAGATACTGAAGGCTAAAACAGAAAACAAGGACATTTCAGGTAGCAATTACTTTAGCTTGGCTAGCTCTAGACATGCTGAGGTTACTAGCGCTACACACACACACACACAAAAAGATAGTCCACTTCAGCTGCAGGGGGAAGTAGGGGCCGGGGGAGTGAGTGATTGTAAAAAAGCAACTGGATATTCAGCCCCGACCTGCCTTAGTGTGTTGTAACTCCCCTCCCTGACTGCACTTTACGGGCTTATCACACAGAGAGAAAAAAGGGGAATAATTACCCAAATACTATCCTGCACAGCCATCTTTTAATCAGACGAGAGTGTAATTACTGCGACACACAAATGACTTCAGTGCATTACAGGCTTGCTGTAACACGGCCAAACGAGCGATGGATTGTTCCTCGTTTTTAAAGTGTATTATTTACCACCACCAGTGGCCGAGCAGAGGACAGATAAAATACACAATTGTCATTAAGGAGGAGTGGAGAGAGAAAATAGATGTTGCTGGTCAATCGAGCATTTTTCAAAACCACCGGCATTCCCAAAAAAACAAAAAAGCAAGCGGTGAGAGATGATAGGAAGCGCGTTTCGCCTTAGGCGACTGGTGGTGCATTTTAAAAACAACTCACGCTCAATTAAACCCCTTGTCCTTTGGAAAATCGAATTCATGTCAATACAGGACATTTCAACACATTCACATCCCCATTTTTAGCCCCGCCGTTTGTTTTACTTATTTTTCTCTCTCCACAAATGATTTAGAACAGCCTCTGTTATGCCACTGTATTTCAAGGCTTTTTGTTCAATTTTAAGTACTTGTGGTGTGCATTTTCATGGGGTGCAGTTGTCTCTAATCTCCAGGAGACAGATGTGCTAGTAAAACACCAGCCACAAAGCCCCCCCCCCGCCCAGCCACTAGACGTCTCTCTGCCTTGCTCCTGGCCAGATATGATGCTCCTTCCCTGGGGGTATTAGCTGAGAGGTCTGGCCGCTCCAAATGCAACCCTGGAGGAGTAGGACGGAGAGTGGGAAGGGGTAAAATAATGGTCAAACTTGTAGGAAAGGAACTCTGCTTTCCAATATTAAACCGAAATGACCAACAAGAGCCAGACCATGATTGTCTGTTGTTGCTGTCTATTTTTTGTCTGATGTTGTTGTATTGTGCACTTGTTTGTTTTTGTCATTTGTGTGCTGCAGAGAATAACACGCTGTACTGAGAACAAATTCCACCGGCTTTGGTCCTGTGGCTAATAAACGATGTATCTATCTATCTGTCTGTCTATCTACATGATTATGTTTACTGAGATATTTAGCATGGATTGAGTTTTTGATCATTGGCAGGTGTTCACCACCTATCCTACAGTGTTATCTACCTATCCAGGTGGTGTTCAGGGTCTTAGAACAATCCTCACCTCAAATACCAACCAGATACCAACCAAAAACAACCAAGTTATTTTGTCCTTTCCTTCTGTCAGTCGTAGGAAGTGCGAAACAAAATCACAAACCTGCATCATCCACTAAAGGAACAGATGCTGACTGGAAAATATTGTTGACTGAATATCTAAATGTTCACCTCTTATCTCCTTTGCATAGCCTTTCACAAGCTCGAGAGTCTGACAGACCGAGCGCTGACAGACGTTTGAGAGGCAAGCACAATAAAAGTTATCTTGCGATCGAAACGTCACACTCATATGACATTAAACTGGCCCCTTCTCAAAAAGACGGTATTCATGACAGACACTTACACACCCGGAAACTGACACATGAAAACGTGCTGATTCTAGATGCTGCTTGGTAAACCTTTTTCGCCTCAACATTCAAAAGCAAAAGACATTCCATATGTTTAATGATCAACGAGGAAATGACTTTCAATCGTGGCTGACTGGGCGTTACGGGCCAGCAACAGAAACATGTGATTTTATGGAATATTGCTTGTCTTTGCCCATTCGTTTTCTTGTCTGTACCATAGAACATGATGTTCTGCACTGCTGTTCACGTCCTCCTAACGCCCAGGCAACACCAAACTAAACATAAAAACAAACACGTATGAAATGAAATCACTATCTGATCCGACCCATGGAATTCTGGCGTATTTTCAGTTGACCTTTAAAATAACATAGCAACTGAACAACGCAACTTAGCAACTCAATACAACTTGTTTCTAAACATGTTTGTGTCTGTAAAAAACTGCCAAACTGTATGAAATGGACACAGACAGATGATTGTCATCTCCTTTGTTCGTCAACGGTTGACTCACATCGAAAAACCATTGGCTCATTCCATAATTAACAGATAACAGCGCAGTTTGGTGTTTTGGTATATAGTTTTGATATTGGTGTTTTGGTATATAGTTTTGGTGTTGCCTCAATTACTAGTAACAGCATTGCATTAACTTGATGGTACACATTTGATGTGTAATAGTGATGAGTTTGCGTTATTACATAATGTGGAATAAGGACAGTTACATATTTTACTTGAGTAATATAACGACACACAACCGCTCAACAAACTAGTATTATACGTCATGTAATTATCATGTAATAATGTTAGCACAATGTTTGACTCTGCGTTGAGATGTTACTACACTGTTTTTCGCCGCTGGATTTCACGAAGCAATCACAACTCTCTGCACGGATGAGCACGGATGATTACTGGGAAGCAATTTGTGTTTATTATGGAACAGTCGTTTTCGGCGTCATTAAGAAAAGTGTGGGCCAAATTACATGGGATCTTTAGCCCCTCCATGTTCCGCTGTGTTTCTCCGGGTTTGGAGATAAAAGCCACACAGCAGCAGCAGCAACAACAACAAGTCCCTTCCATCCTTGATTGAGTACCCGTAATTGTCGTGTGTGTGTCACCCAAGGCCTCTGTAGGTTTCTCACCGGTTCTGGCAGACCCCCATCAGTGGGGAAATTACAGAGTAAAGAACCTTCCAATCACCTTCTCTCCTCCACTTTACGAAAAGAATCGCACGACGACGACGACGACAACAACAAGACCGAAAATAAAGATAAAACCAAACCAAAGCCAAACGCAGGAAAAAATGTTTTTCACCATGTCTCTCAGGCTTTAGTTCTTTCTTTTGGCTTTGTCACAAGAGAAAACTCTCTCTCTCCCTCTTTTCTCTCACCCCGAAACCACCGAAGAAAGAAAATCCACTCGGGCCGCCATCGCTCGTTTCTCAAACATCTGACAACAAATCATTGAGCCGCCGCTGCCATTGATCAACGGTCACCTGGTAATAGATATCAAGACGGGGGAGGGAGGGAGGGAGTTTCCCCCCCCGCCCCCCCCACCACCACCTCTCTCCCCACCCCAAGGGACCCGTTGCCATGGAAACGTCAGAAAATGCTCTTTTCATGCCCCCGCTCTCTTCTCCAAAGCCAAGCCAATTCAATCTATCAACAGGCAGTCACAGAGGAGAGATCTAATTAAATCAAATGACTTGCTGCTCAAAGGGAGATCTTATTTCTTTGTGTTTTCAAGTTGTCGCACCCGCTTGGGCACACGCCGCCGTCGTGTCCTGTGGTCACATCCCCCCCTCGACGGCCGACTTGAAAGTGACTTCCGATAATTGCTGGAGAACATATTTCAAAGATACCGGGGGATCAATCGCACCCTGCAAGCTAACCCCCCCCGCCCGCCCCCCCACCCCCCCACCTCCCCACCGTCAACATTTTATTTACAGCAACAGCAGGGGAAGAAGCAACAGCCGCGCGGTTGAGTTTAATTAGTACCATGATGCAACACTTTGCCGTGCTTCGTCTGTTCCCCGAGACTTCCTCCGGTTGACCATTAACGACCTTCATTCATGTAGATTAGTCGTTTTGTTTTCATAACTACACAATCGCGGCCCCTTCCTCCACCCTGCTCTCCTCTTTCTAGTCATTTTTTTATAGAAGGCTGGAGGATGTGTGTTGGCCATTAAATTGATTCCTCACAAGTCTGTAAACCGTAAGCGTTAAAGGCAGATAAATGTGCCGTAGTGATGTGATAATAACAGGATGTTTGACAGAGGGCGGTAAACTCTCTATTAGCCCATAAGAAGGAGAGAGAGAGAGAGAGAGAGAGGGATAGAGAGAGAGAGAGAGGGATAGAGAGTGAGGGATAGAGAGAGAGAGAGAGAGAGAGAGAGAGAGAGAGAGAGAGAGAGGAGAGCGGGATGGATAGAGAGAGAGAGAGAGAGGGATGGATAGAGAGAGAGAGGGATAGAGAGAGAGAGAGAGAGAGAGAGAGAGAGAGGGGGATAGAGAGAGAGAGAGAGAGGGGGGGGGGGGTAGAGGGGGACAAATATGGAGGGATATGGGCCGTACCCCTAAACAAGAGGAGTGGACGCGGGGGCTTGGCATAGCTGACACGGTAAAGCCGCCCGCCCGGGCGAGACATTCTCAACACTTGTTTAGCTCCCGAACGCACACAGGGCCGGCCCGTCTGACACCCATCAGTGTGACAGGGTAGGACCCTGGGACTATAAGAGGGCCTGACATTCAGGAGACTGACATGTTGGGCTCTGCCTGGTATGGCTCAGAGAAGGTTGGGGGAGGTGGGGGGAGGAGGGGGGGATATATTTACTCACAAATTTGCTTACATACAAAAACACACACATATATTTTTTAATTATTATTATTATTATTATTGACCCCAGGAAGAGTAGTGGCTAGTAATGGGGATCCTGATAAACAAATAATGCACACACCCACAATGTACACATCAATCCATCACAAACACACACACACACACACACACACACACACACACACACACACATATTCTTCGCAATGCCAATATCCATAAACACATGTTCAATCACTCACAAACAAACACGCACACACACACACCCATCTGTATTCGGGGGTCTCTCCATGCTTGACATCTGCTCTTGTGGAATTACCGCGGCCCCCCCGCATGGAGGACCTACGGGGGCCCCCGCCTCTGGCCCAGCCAGGTTAGCAAACACCCATCAAAGACCCCGCGTGGAGGCTCATCTGGCATGTGATCAGATCAGCTCCATCTCCCCGCCCCCCCCCCCCACGTCTACTGTACCATCCAGCCCCCCCCCCACCCCCGTGGTTCCAGTATGGCAGCCATGGTTTGCAGAGGGGGGGGTTCTTAAACGAAAGGCACCGCGGGGGAAGAACACATCACAATGTTTAAGCTGATGCTGACTGATACATATGGCTGATCTCTTCATAAACAAGAGGCACACACAGTTTGTGTGTGTGTGTGTGTGGGGGGGGGTGGGTGTGTGTGCGCGTGTGTGTGTGTGTGGGTGGGTGTGCGCGCGGGTGTGGGTGCGTGTGTGTGTGTATGGGTGTGTGTGTGTGTGTGTGCGTGTGTGTGTGTGTGTGCGGGTGTGTGTGTGTGTGGGTGTGCGCGTGGGTGTGTGTGTGTGTGCGTGGGTGTGTGCGTGCGGGTGTGTGTGGGTGTGCGTGTGTGTATGTGCGGGTGTGTGTGCGGGTGTGTGTGTATGCGTGTGTGTGTGTGTGGGGGGGGGTGGTGGTTAGTTATGTCTCAACACTGTTCCCCGTTTAATTCCCAGCGGCATATGGTGCATTCCTGCCATTGACGTCCACCGCCTTACTTACCCATAATACCCCACCCCTTACATGTACACAAACGAGGCAACACACACACACACACACACACACACACACACACACACACACACACAGACCCCTTACATGCACACAAACGAGGCGTCGCTCCGCTCCCCGTCACAAGCAAACAAGAGAGATGAGCAGCGCGAATTTAACGCTGAGAAAACAGAAAGAAAAAAAGACTTGATGAAAGATGGGCCGAGAAACAAACACAAACACACGCTGGAGAGTGAGGGCTCGAGGAGTCAGCGCTACACAACACAGCCATGAATTGCTTTCCCAGAATTACCCAGAACCCACCCCCCCTTTCCTCTGACGGACAGGCCCTCCTCCCACATAGTCATGTTTGACTCAGGAGGAGGAGAAATTAACCAAACAAGAACGTATCATTTGGTACACTTGCAAAACCGAAAGGACGTAGCGAATAGAAAGTAGTTGCCAGTTGCTAGAGAACATAATGACTCATTCCCATGTGTGCGTGTTGTCACGGGTATCCGGGCAAAGTGCTTGTGAAAGATCCGGTTTACCACTTTTGCGAGTAACATTAAAAGGCAGGGAAATGTTTTGCGATGATCTGAGTGTGGAGGACACGTCCGCTCCTCCCAGTCGAAACAACTCGGCAGGAGGAAACGGAGAGCGGATAGAGAAGAGATATGTTGAAGAAGACAAACGCGTTCCTTCGGGCCATTCCTTACCGTTACAATTAGAAGCACCGCACGGAGCATTGCCTATAGCCACTGGTGAGAGTGAGAGTGTTGGTACAGTGGGGGTGCAAAACGGGGTGTGGGCACCCCTAGTCAAAATGCCTTTTACAATTAATATCTAAGTGAAAAGGAGCAAACCTAACCTCTCTATGTTACAAAGTTAAACATGACACATTTCATCAGTTAATTGTATAGATTTTAGATTTTTTTTAATAAATAAATAATAAAACAAGGAAAAAGGCCTTGTGCAAAAGTTTGGGAACCCTGTCAGCTAGTACTTTGTACCTCCTCCTCGGGCAACTATAAAAGCTGGCAAACGCTTCCTGTAGCTAGCTAAGAGCTACTTTTTCCCCATTCTTCCTGGCAGAACACCTCTAGCTCAGAAATATTCTTCGGTCTTCTTGCATGCATGCATGGCATGTTTGAGATCTCTCCACAGATTTTCAATAATATTCAAGTCTGGGGACTGTGATGGCCATTCCAAAACCTTCATCCGTCTTTCCTGGAGGTACTTCAAGGTTGATTTTGAGGTTCAACTCAAATTTCTGGACTGACCTTCGAACATTAGCCTCTAGGGTTAGGTATTTGGAGATGGGTGTGTTGATATTTGGAAATGGGTAGTTTGAAACGTGGCAAGAGTTTTTTGTAGCCTTCTCCTTGATGGTGGAAGTGAACTATCTTGATTCTGACATCCTTGACAACTGTTTAGAGGAACCCATGGTTTATACACCAGACACAACAGCCGTCGCAGTCGGATACTTTAGTTGTTGTTGCGAGTGAACATGCTCAGCTGGATTGTGCTTTAATATAATCACCCCTGTACAGTGGTACCCTGAGTGTGTGTGTGTGTCTGTGTGTGTGCGTGTGTGCGTGCGTGCTCGAGCTGGCAAGTGTGTGTTTATATTTGTTGAGGGGTACATGTCAAAAGGGTTTAATGCCAATTTCTGCCTCCTCATCCACTGGTGTTGAAAATCAATACATCTCTTTTGAGAGCACTCTGTCCAGAGCTGCACTCCTCCACTGTTCCCAGCAGTCGTTGAGTTTCTGCAGGTCTCCTTGTTGCCCTGGGGCTAAGGAACACCTGTCTATCTGCACTTAGGTGGCCGCCCATATGCCTGATCTAGAGTGACAGGGTCCTCACCCCACACTGCTTTAAAAAAGAAAAAAAGAAAAAAAGAAAATAGAAAATAGAAAATAGAAAAAAGAGAATATTGTGGTTCCCTGACACGTCCATCTACTCTTGGATCGTGTGTGGATTCAACTGGAGTGTGAGATTCTGTGTGTGTGTGTGTGTGTGTGTGTGTGTGTGTGTGTGTTTACATATCTGTGGTGTGTAGACAAGTGGGAGTTCCCTAGTGCCTTCAGATAACATGTAATGCATTAGCATTTAGCATAATCATTTCTGGACCAATCATAACATAATAGCACTATGCTTCTGATGGTGTTTTTTCTTAAATCTCACTTGATTAACACACACGCACACACACCTTTGTTGTGACACAGTCTGATCTTTTGGTCCTCAGTGGCATATGGGATCCGAAGTAATGATCCGACTTTTCTTTTTGAAAAATGTGAACACATTTCCGTGTTGTTGAAAATCAACGACACGTCGCTAGTTAACTAGGTAGCAGTGGGGATTACTCACCCAATCCATTTCGTTGCAGCATTTTGGCTCGACTAGCGAGTTTGTGTTTCGTAGTTCCGTATTTCCGTAGTTCCGTGTTTCAAAAGAAAAGTCTGAACATTTTGATTGGTTGCCGACATGCGGACCAAACGATCAGACTGTGTCATGTGTATTAAGGTACAGTGTGTACAAATGGTGGTAACATTTTAACCCACTCAAATGATCACAAGAAAAACGGATCCCCCTGCTGACACAAGTGGCACTATTTTCCAGACTTAATCTATAAATTCCTTTTTTCTCTCTCTCTCTCTCTGTCTCTCTATCCCCCTCTCTCTCTCTCTCTCTCTCTCTCTCTCTCTCTCTCTCCTCTCTCTCTCTCCATCCCTCTCACTCTCTCTCTCTCTATCTATCTCTGTCTCTCTCTGTCTCTCTCTCTGTCTCTCTCTCTCTCTCCCCCTCTCTCTCTCTGTCTCTCTCCCTCGTTCTTTCACTCTCTCCCCCACGCTTTCCTCAGTCTCAGATGGTCTCGCGCCATCAACCAAAAGATTTATCAGGTCCAGCGAAAAACAAACAAGCAGTGTGTGGTCATCCTAAGTGGTTCTAATTACCTCTTGAAAATTCCACCAAGCTATTAAATGCAACATTCTCATTTTTTCTCCCCTCTCTCTCTCCTTCTCTCTCTCTCTCTTTATCCCTCTCCCTCTCTCTCTCCCTCCTTCTCTCTTTCTCTGTTTCTCTCGTATCTTGAAATGTGGCAAGCGATTAGTCCGAGTGACTTCATTCATTAGGGGCACGCTCCTAATGATTATTAAACTGTGCACAAGTGAGAAAGTAACAAGAGGCGAGAAGGAGAGAGAGAGGGGGGGGGGGGGGGGGGTGGGGGGGGGGATGGGGGGTGTGTGGGAGAGATGAAAACCATTGAAAATAGAACTAGGGGGCATACATTTCTGAGAGTAACTGGAGGGTTACATTTGAGGTATTACCAAGGACAATCCGAACACATGGACACACCCCTGCTGTCATACATGGTCAGACATCCTGCTGTTTCTACCAGAAGGACATCCAGGTGACTGGGAAAGGAAGTGTGTCATCCTCTAACAAGGGGAGATCCTTTTGTATTATGACAGGATTCTGGTCAAAGACCCCCCCCCCCACCCCACGCTCAGCATGAGCTCACACTCCTCCTCGCGCATGCACTCGATGGTACACACACATGCTCTCTCTCTCTCGCACGCATGCACGCACGCACACTCGCACGCATGCACACGCACACACACACTCTCTCTCTCTCTCTCTCTCTCTCTCTCTCTCTCTCTCTCTCATATATATATAGCCTACACTCAGACTCTCTCACACACACACTCACTCACACTCACACACACACACACACACACACACACACACACACACACACACGCTCACACAAACTGACAGGCACACCCGTACCCACACAAATGAGGTACACAGGAACACAAACACACATCCTGTCTCTCTTCTTCTCCTCTCAGGCTTCTCTCTCGTCATCCCCCACGTCTGACGTTATCTCTAAGGGAGATTTATTCAGTCCCGGGAGTGAATTTATGAGAGACAGCCTCGGCAAGTCAGGGAGGAGGCCGACGACTAAGAAATTGCTTCTGAAAAAAAAACAGGCCGAAAAAAAAAACTGATTTGAAAGATTTATTTCAATCTACACCAAGGATGCATGATACATT
Source organism: Nansenia antarctica (assembly GCF_963989245.1). Classification (NCBI taxonomy): domain Eukaryota; kingdom Metazoa; phylum Chordata; class Actinopteri; order Argentiniformes; family Microstomatidae; genus Nansenia; species Nansenia antarctica. The sequence continues at coordinate 10,374,440 of NC_137687.1, read as the reverse complement.
CAATCTGTTTATTTCAGTGAAACAATCATTCCGGGGGCTCGGGGAGGAGAGAGAAGTCTACGGGGTAGATAAGACCGAATTGCATTTAGCGTCGCCGTTCAAAGCGGCGGCCCCGCTCGGGCTTGCTCTCGAATCCATTTGGTTGTCACTTGTTTTTTGGTGTTTCTGTGGAGGGGGTGAGCCATGCATCATTTTATTCCCATTGTTTGTTCTTGTTTTTGTTTTTTTATTGATAGATTGATTGTTACCTTGGACATCAGCGTCTGTGATGAAAGATCTTAAACAAAAACACGACTGGCAGTTCCCTCCGATGGCACCACCGTCTCTCCCTCTCTCTCTCTCTCTCTCTCCCCCTCCCCCTCTCTCTCTCTCTCCTCCCTCCCTCCCTCCCCCTCTCTCTCTCTCTTCTCTCTCCTCCTCTATCCCCTCCCTCCCTCTCTCTCTCTCTCCTCTCTCTCTCTCTCTCCCTCCCTCTCCCTCTCCCTCTCCCCCCCTCTCTCTCTCTCTCTATCCCCTCCCTCCCTCTCTCTCTCTCTCTCCCTCCCCCTCTCCCTCCCTCCCCCTCTCCTCTCCCTCTGCCTCTCTCCCTCCTCTCTCCCTCCCTCTCTCTCTCCCTCCCTCCCTCCCTCCCCCTCTCTCTCTCTCCCTCCCTCCCTCCCTCTCCTCTCTCCCTCTCTCCCTCTCTCCCTCTCTCTCGTCTCTCCAGCCAGCCTGACTGGCTACCTCATAAAAACATGATCAATATTCACCTTCTTTTCTTTCTTTCTTTTCTCTTCTCCCCCCCCCCCCCCTCCCATTCAGCTATTCATTTCTTTCACTCAGAATCCTTCGCGTCGCGGCTAAAAAGCCTCCTCTTGTCTTAAAGGGAAAAAAAAGCCTGGTCCTCTCTAGAGTCTACTACAATTACCCAATAATTGGATCCAATTTTTCCCCCCAATATAGGCCACACAGTGGAGGCTACCAGTGAGTATTAGAAATGACTGAATATGGGATATGACACATAAACAAGCCGGCTAATAGAGAGAGACTCTCTGGTCTCCTCCGCCAGGCGTAGCTATGCTCGGAAAGGAAAGGTCACGGCGTGATGGAGTAGGCAGCACCGCTCAAACAAAGGCCGGTCTCAGAGGAGGGCTGAGGAGAGAGAGACGGACGGGAAGTTAGCCTCCGTAGCCCCCTAGGCAACCAGACGGGCCCTCTCCAGATTTATTTAGGGACGATGGGGAACAGGGATGCGGCGAAGGACAGAGACAGAGTCACACTGTGTGATCAGGAAAGGTCAGTTGGGAAGTTGGATTATATTTCTCTATTTCCAAGCTTCTTCTTCTTCATGCACTACCTGTTAAGACACTACCTTTTTTTTACCCCCAATACACACATGATCAGAGTCAAACCGTGGGGGGGGGAGGGAGGGAGGGAGGGAGGGAGGGGAGAATAGCTGCTGTCTCTGACTTTTCGACATGACATTCGCAACCCCTCGCTGGCCAGTATGCTGCAGACAATATTTGGTGAAACGTGACCGTATTCTAATCTGTGTCGATTTTCCATGTCCATGTTTGTTGTCAATCACAACCTCTGTCCCCGGAACTTCCTGAATCTCATCGATTCGTTGAATCTTATGCGGTCTGTCACTGGGCCCGACGCACAATAAAGGACACACCCTAGATCTTGTTTTATGGTCTGGGTTATCTGTCAGCATAAATGACATATGTGCTGAACTAGAGGAATAAGGGATACTATGTAATAGATATGTGAACTGCTGTGGGCATGTGAGGCAGGGAGGCAGGCTCGCAGGCTCGCAGTGCCAGGGGTTGCTAGGAGAATGCGCCAGGACGGCAGGATAAAGCCTTTAATACCCGCAGGATTAATGGAGGGGGGGGTGGGGGGGGACTTGGGAGGTAACGTGTGTCCCTCCGTCCCTGGGTTGACAAGGTCAGGGGACGACGCTGATTCCTGACAAACAGAGGGATCAGATCAACACAAAACCCCATTAGGAGACAAAACACAGAGGCTGGGCTTTGCCCCCCCCCCCCCCTCCCTCTGTCTCAGACCCTGGCCGTGTCATCTCCCCCCTCCCCCAGTGGGGGGTCTGTCTGGGGGGCCGTGGTGAGTGGCAGGGCCCTGCAGGAGGATGCTCTAGGCTACACATCGTTAGCCTCGTAGCATAATTGCCTACGTCATATTTTGTCCAAATTGAGATCTCTGCCTATACCTCTACTCTCCTTACACTGCTGATTCACTGGGCATTATTGCCTATGATGCCATCAGCCTATCAGAATGCTTGTTACATTCCAAAATCACTATCTGCCCAAGTCATCTCTTTGACAGAGGCATTTTGGACACTACCTACAAAGATGGCTCGGCTGACCACAAGTGAAGCATGACTTAGGCAATTATGCTACGAGGCTAACTGTGTGTAGTAGGCGTGGGCCCTGGGGAGGGCAAGTGGTCCTCTGTGGTTCAGTGGCTAGAGCATGGCGCTAACAACGCTTAGGTTGCTGGTTTATATACTGAAATGTATGCACTCACTGCAATGTAAGTCGATTTGGATAAAATCGTCAGCTAAATGGCGTATATATAACCAAATCACACTTCTGTTTCACATCTCCCTGACTCTGACGCCAGCAGATCTGGACTGGCTGGGTTGTGAAGCAAAATGGGAAACGGACTGCACTTATATAGCGCCTTTATCCAAAGCACTTTACAACGGCCTCTCATTCACCCATTCACACACCCATTCACACACCGACGGCGGCAAGCTACCATGCAAGGCGCCGGCCGGACCCGCTCACCTCACTGGGAGCAATTTGGGGGTTCAGAGTCTTGCCGAGGACACTTCGACATGTGGCCAGCCAGGGCTCGAACCGCCGATCTGCCGACCTTGCGATCGTTAGACGGCAGCTCTACCTCCTGCGCCACAGCCGCCCCCGCATATATATGTACAGTATATACAGTATATCTGACTGACGCCCAGCAAATCTGGACTGGCTGAGGTTGTGATGTGAAACCCAGGCCGGCGGTAACTCCCTCCCCTGCCTCATGTACCTCACGCTAATCTCCTGGTCGGGTCAGAGCAAAGAACAATTAAGTGAGGAGAGCGGTGTGTGGCTCCTACCGCGGCCCAGAGGCCTTGTCGTGGGGGTGGGTGGGGGGCGGGGGGGGGGTCAGCCTGGCACCATTGGGTGGGAGAATACGCATCATTAATGAATGAGGAAGTGACTAGTGGAAGTGGAAGTGGAAGTGGACCCCCCCCCTTCCCCCCCCGCCCCCGCCAGTCGTCAACTCTATCAGACCACGCCCCATTGCCCATCTCACTAATGAATAATACATAACCCCCCCCTCCCACCTCCCCTTCATTCCAGGTGGAACCTGCGACTGTGAAGAAAAAAAAAATCCTCAGAATATGCATATTCAGTCACGGGAGTCACGCTAATGAAATCAAAATTATTCAGGATGGCTGTCCGTTTTTTTTCTTTTTTTCTTCTATTTCTGGGAGTCCATCTCCGCTGTGCTGGAACTGGTAGAGGGTGTGCTGATGGGGAGAAATGAGAGACTTTATATGCACTGACAGGGCTGTTTTTTTTTTTTTTTGGCCCCTGCACTTTTAATGGCGTGTCTGGCTGCAAGATGGAGATGTCAGCGAGTCGGAGAGTGACGGCGAGGGGGGCGGCCGCCATCTTTGGTGACGGCGGCAGGGCTGCGGTGATTTGTTGGGGGTCTGCGCACATCAAGAGAGAACACTGACACGGAGGGGGGGGGGGGGGGGGGAATAAATCACTCAACATGGACACAAACAGAGTTCATTTAGCTTCGCTGTGCGTTTTTTTTTGTAAACCATATTATTGCCAGAGGAGCTGTTGTTGAGCTTCTCAAAACTACCGATCAACATACAGGCGTTATGTTGATATAAGGCATATGTTGATATAAGGCACGATAATCGGGCTGATAATCAGCATGAGAAAGGGGGCGGCTGTGGCTCAGGAGGTAGAGCCGGCGTCTAACGATCGCAAGGTCGGCGGGTTGAACTCCGGCTGGCCACATGTCGGGGTGTCCTTGGGCAAGACACTGAACCCCAACTGAACCCCAAATTGCTCCCAATGAGTAGGCCGGCCAGTGCCTTGCATGGTAGCTTGCCGCCGTTGGTGTGTGAATGTGTGTGTGAATGGGTGAATGAGAGGCCGTTGTAAAGCGCTTTGGAATAAGGCTCTCTATAAGTCAGTCCATTCACCATTTATAATCCATTGACATGTACTATAGGAGTATGTATGTGTGAACCTTTCATAGAGTTCATTGAGGCCTTTTTCTGAGGTATAATAGTCTGAACACTCCAATACCAAACACTCCAATACCAAACATTCATATATCCATATATATTCATATTACAATGAATATCATATCTTGTTTGTCCTTTTCGAGAGAGCGGCTGTACTGTAGTTGTTGAGGGTGGCCATGTTGCTTTGGCATTTACAGGGTCGGTCCTCCCCCCCGCCCCCCCAGCTAAAAACAGACAGAAACCAACCCCAGCTGCACGGGCGTAGACAAACGAGCGAGCCTGGGAAGGTTAATGCGCACCGTGCGTGGAACAGGGGGCCGCGGGACGCCGCGGTGGCTGCGAACGCCGCTATCCCAGACTCCCCAGCAGCCGCACGGGGTTCAACCCCGTGATTAATGCCATACTTTGGCTAATTACCTCCTCAGCAGACGATAGCTTTAATGACACGAGTCATCAGAATATGCCAGTGGTGGATGGATAGGGAGAGAGGAAAAAAAAGAAGGGAATGAAAAGGAGAGGAGAGGAGGAGAGGAAATCAGCCCAGCCGAGCGAGCGAGCGGCGGAGGAGGAGGAGAAGCCGTCGGTTTCGCCCGGTCCCGCCCCATTAGGTGGGAGCCGATGAGTCCAGCGTTTTGGGGGTCCATCTCTGAATAATAACCAATGCCGCCCCCCCTCCGCCGTCCCCCCCCCCCCCCCCCCAGTCCAGCCGACGCGAGCCTAGACGTGGTCCATTTGGTGCCCTGTGACGCCTTCAGCCCCAACTCTAATTCACAGGAAAACAAATGGTTCTCCGGGATAACAAGGAGGTCTAAACGCCCCCCTCCCCCCACCCCCCTTCCCTCTTTCTTAATGTATCAGCTTCCATCTAACAAAAACAATTCGTTTCTAACACGACTCACTTACAGGTTAAAACGAGGGGAGAAGCGTGAGGAGAGATGTTGGTAACCAAGGAGATTGAGTAGTGAGGCCTGCTCATGTCCCATCGAGCTAATCGGTCACTGTGGTTGTTGGGTGGGCTGTCCGTCAAACGTGGTCAATCAAGCTCCTAGCGGAAGTCGCTCCCACTTATGGGAGAACTCATTTAGATATTTGCTCGACCGTGAAACACGGGGGGGGGGGGGTGCTAGAAGAGCAATTAATTCAACAGAGAGACTATGTACCCACTATACCTAGAACATTACCTGTTCTAAAAATGTACAAAATCAAACAGGAATAAATCTCGAATGATATGATTCTGAGATATCGTTAGCCTCATGTCGTGCTTCACTTGTGGTCAACCGAGCCATCTTTGTATGTAGCGTCAAAAATGTCCATGTCAAAGAGATGACTTGGGGCAGATTTGGAATGTATGGATTTTGGAATGTAACAAGCATTCTGATAGGCTGATGGCATCGTAGGCAATAATGCACAGTGAATCAGCAGTGTTAGGAGAGTGGGGTTAGGCAGATATCTCAATTTGGCCAAAATATGACTTAGACAATTATGCTATGAGGCTAACGATGTGTAAAAGCGTAATAACGCATTTACTTTGTGAATCCATTACAAGCTCCCACAAAGTCCAGCAAAATCTGCACCTTATGTATGTATGTGTGTGTGTGGGTGTGTGTGTGTTTACGAGACAGGGACTCGTGTTGTGTTGACACAAAACCCTATTAGTAGCAACAACATACAAGCTAAAAGTTCTAACATTGATAATTAACAGATGTCAAAGGTTAAGGGATGGGATAAT
>NC_137687.1:10363441-10365941 GCF_963989245.1 Nansenia antarctica | reverse complement strand
GTGAGCCCCCCCCCCCCTTCCTCCTGTGAGCCCTCCACTCCCACACACACCCCCCTGTGAGCCCCCCCCCTCCCACACACCCCCCTGTGAGCCCCCTAATCCCACACACCCCCCTGTGAGCCCCCCCCCACTCCCACCCCCCCCCCTATGAGACCCCCCCACTACCACACACCCCCCTGTGAGCCCCCCCTCCTTCTGTGAGCCCCCCCCTCCTCCTGTGAGCCCCCCCCCCCTACACCACGCCTGTCATGTTGACTTCCTGACTGAAAAGCAACGAGCAGCGACAAACATCCCCAGCTTGAATCTGTCAGTGTCCCCGTCTCCCCATTTACACACACACACACACACACACACACACACACACACACACACATACACACACACACACATACACAGGTTACACACACACACACACACACACAGTTAGAATGATACATAAACACACACACACCTACACACTCATATACACACAGTTAGAATAATACACACACACACACACACACACACACACACACAGTAACCCAAGACTCACATACACAGATACACCCTCCTCATATACTCATGCACACGCACCCCCTACACCATTCAGCCTCGTCCACAGACAAAACACACACATGCATACATGTGCACACGCATCGTAGCGATAACACAGACACCCTGCAGAGAGCTCAAATTCAGCTCTTTAACTCTTTTTGTATTTTAAGACAAACCTATAAACGACTGACAGCGAAAGAAATAGCGTCTGGGAAAGAAAGAGGGGGAGAGAAGAGAGAGAGAGAGAGAGAGAGAGAGAGAGAGAGAGAGAGAGAGAGAGAGAGAGAGAGAGAAAGAGAGATGGAAAGAGACAGGAAAAGAGAGAGCACAATTCCCCTATCTGGCTATTATGAGCGTTATGTCAAACGAGAGGGAGAGAGGCCTTGACACGGGCCAGCCCACACAAGGAAAAAGAGAGAGAGAGAGAGAGAGAGAGAGAGAGAGAGAGAGACAGGAAAAATAGATATAGGGGAGAGAGAGAGGGGTGGTGGGGAGGGGAGGGGAGAGGGCAGGGGGGAGAGAGGTGCAGAGCATGAGTCCTCTTTACAACATCTCATTGATCGGCTCCAGTTAGCCCGCCCCCCCCCCGCCCCCCGCTCGGCTCAGAAGGGGCCGACGTGATAGACAGAGAGAATCCAGTGATAGCATTTGATTGTCAGCTGAAGTGGCAGTTATAAATTTACTCCAGGATAGCTATTTACTGTGACGGGCTCGGGGAGTCAGGAGGGGAGATATGAGAGAGAGAGAGAGAGGGGGGGGGGGGAGGGGGGGCATAGTGAGAGAGAAAGAGAGAGAGAAGGGGGGGACGGGGGTGGGGGATGGTGAGAGAGAGAGAGAGAGAGAGAGAAAGAGAGACAGAGAGAGAGAAGGGGGGGTAGTGAGAGAGAGAGAGAGAAAGAGAGAGAGAAGGGGGGGAGGGGGGGGTAGTGTGAGAGAGAGAAAGAGAGAGAAGGGGGGGTAGTGAAAGAGAGAGAGAGATAGAAGGGGGGGAGGGGGAGTAGTGAGAGAGAGAGAGAGGTAGAGAGAGGCCCAGCTTTCTAATCTCTGACTCCCATCATCCCCCATGATAAAAGCACTTTTATAAGGAACAACACTGGCTGCTGTGGGGGGATCTTCTGTACCTTAGTGGGATGACTCCTCTCTCTCCGTCTCAGGGCCCTGTAGCCCCGCCGGCTCAATGGAAGGAAGGATTTCACAATAAAATATGGCCTCTGTTAGTTGAGGGTTAAAAGCGCATTAATCTTTGTTTACAGTATAATACTGGCAAGAGCTCGATATCTGAGGGGCTGTGCTGCTGAATACCAATTCCACCCCCCTCCCCTGACAGCCCCCACAATCCACCATCTACCCCTTCCCCCCCCCTGACGCCCCTCACCGCCCCCTCCCCCCCCACATTCCACCTTCGATTATTTCTTCAATTTCTTAAAAGCTTGAAGCCCATACCTCGAATTATCCGATCGCATGTGATGGGGGGTTGGGGGGGGGGAGGGGGGGGCGACACGGGAGCGTTTGGCATTTACAAATGTTGGGGGCGCCGTGAAATATGGAAGCCATATTTCAACATCTATGGGGCCCCGTTACACGTGCGCTACGCTGACACCTCCCCCCCCCCCACACACACACACACACACACACACACACAGAACACACACCAGTGGTTTGCCCCATCGCCACCAGGCTGCAGCAGGTGTGTGTGTTTGTACCTTTGACATCGGCTTGACAGCTTTTTAATTACACCTAGGTTCCACTGTGGCGACCGCTGACACACACACACACACACACACACACATACAGGCGCACAAACGCACACACACACACACACATATACACACACACACGCACGTGAGCAAACACACACACACACATGCACACACACAAACACACACACACACATATACACACACACGCGAGCGCACACAAACACACACCCCACCACTAAGCACATAAGCTTCAACAGAGGGTCTGC
>NC_137687.1:10350941-10358441 GCF_963989245.1 Nansenia antarctica | reverse complement strand
TGGGCGGGTTGGAGAGGGTATCTGAGATCGTGGCGGCGGCGGTGGTCTTGCAGAGCGGGGGGGGGGGGGGGGGGAGTGCAGCATAATGCCCCTCGGTTGCCGGGGGGGGGGCAGCCATCGATCGATCGGAGAGAGAGAGAGAGAGAGAGAGAGAGCAAAGCGGGACAGGCTCTCTAATTGAAATGATTTTTCTCCGCAGCGGATAGATAAACGATTGGACATGTAAAGGGGGGAGCGGGGCGGGAGAGGCCCGGAGGAGTGGGGGATTATGTCACCTTTTCTTTCAAAGGGCGAATGTCAGGGGACTCTTCAGACGAGATATACGGTCACTTCATCATTTTGCAGAGGGGGGGGGGGGGGGGGGCGATAGGCTTTTTACACTCTTCCTGAATCAATCACGCACTGTAAGGATTTAACATTGAGGGAGATGAGCGGCGGGGACGTTTGCACTCTGGGGTGATGTGATCGTGATGGGCCTCGTCTATAGGCCCGTTTGCTAACTTGGTGCTAGCTACTAGCAGCCGTGTTGTAGCCAGACCCGAATGACAACCTTTAATCACTGTGCCCGCCCGCCCTGCTCATTGAACAATCTTAGGAACTCAGTCCATCTTATTTGACACTGCTGTATTGAGGGTTTTTTCCATCTGTACTGACAACAAATTCCACCGATCGTGGTTGTGTGGTCATGAAACGATTCATTCATTCATTCATCCATTCATCTATGTATTCATTCATACATGCATGCATTCATTCATGCATGCATTCATTCATTCATTCATTTATTCATTCATTTATTAATGTATTTGTTCATTCATTCATTTATTCATTCATTCATTTATTCATTCATTTATACATGCATTCGTTCATTCATTCATTCATTTATTCATTCATTCATTCATTGCTTAAACCTTGAATAGCTTTACTTCAAAAACATTGAGATGGTAGACTGGTAGAGGCTGTAGAACAGCGACAACGCTGTACAAAATGTCTTGGTCTCCACCGACGCCCGTGTGGAAGAGAGAGAGAGAGAGAGAGAGAGAGAGAGAGAGAGAGAGAGAGAGAGAGAGAGAGAGAGAGAGAGAGAGAGAGAGAGAGATAGATCCGTGTTTGAATTTCATATGTCTTTATTGAGGTGCGCGGCGTGTCCGACTTTGACAAACATGTGATCTTAACCTCCCTGACAGAACAAATGTCCTGACACATCCAGCTGGGCGCGTGTGTACAGAGGGATCAACCAATGTGCAGACGGACGAGTCTCTCGAGGGGGTTGGGGGGGGAGAGGCAGGGCAGAGGGAGGGACAGGAGGGAGAGGGGAGGAGTGAAGAAAGAGAAAAAGGGGGGGGGGGGGGGGAGAAACACAGAGCAAGAGAAAGAAAGAGAGAGAGGGGGGGAGGGGGGGTAGAGAGAAAGGAGAGAGATAGTGTACAGCCATTGCTGTTTATGGAGGAACAGGTGTCCCAGTACTATTTTGCGAACTCCAATTGTGACATTTTTCGACAATGTCTAAAACATGGCTTCTATTCAATGACGGGAACACAGCTACCTGCAAACAGTCACATGGACAGGCTCACACACGCATGCGCCCATGTTCCTTACACATTATTAATTGTATACCCCCCCCGCCCACCACACACACACACACACACACACACACACACCTGTTCCCTCACACAATACAGTACTCATCATTCTTCTCGGTCTCTAAACCCCTCACACCCACACTGGCCACCTGCATGGTCTCGAAGCGAGGTGTTTGGCCTGTGGGGGTCATGGGATAAGTATTTAATGAGGAGGTTTGGAGCGGTTCTCTGAGTGATTAACTGAGCTCGGTGTATGATACTGTACGATACACCGACGGTGGGAAACCAGCTAACGTGGGAACATCGCTGGAACAGTTTAATTAAAATGTTTTAATTCAACATATTTCCATCGCAGCTATTCGCATGAAACTCAGACCAGACGTTGGTATGAACTCATTAAAACTACACAGCTACAGAAACTGGAACACTCCGATCCATAAAAAAAAAGAGTTATGTGCAATAAAGGGGAATGACACAGGAAAGAGGTATTGAACACGCTGATTTAATACTTGGTGGAGAGAGCCTTTGTTTCCAATGACAGCTTCAAGACACTTCCTGTACAAAAGAACTCATCTCTCCCAGTGATCAGGTGGGATTTCGGCCCATTCTTCAACAGACATTTTAAATCTTCAAGATTCCGGGGGGGTCCACTGGTGAATCTTGATCTTCACTTCCTTACACAAATGTTCTATTGGATTCAAGTCTGGTGATTGACTAGGCCAGTCCAACACCATTATGTTCTTGTTCTTGAACCAACTGAGAGTCTCCTTTGCAGTATGTTTTGGATCGTTGTCCTGCTGGAAGATTAAACTACGTCGCATCCTCATCATCCTGGTGGATGGCAACAGATTCTTCTCAAGAATTTCCCGGTACATGGCTCCATTCATCTTCCCTTTGATTGGATTCCACCAGTACCATGTGAAGAGAAACAGCCCCATACCATGATGCTTCCACCTCTGAACTTCACTATAGGTATGGTATTTTTAGGATCATATTCAGAGCCATTTCCCAAACATGACGCATCATATTGTTGCTGAAAAGTCCGATTTTTGTCTCATCTGAGTAGACTACATTCTCCCAGTAATCTACAGAGTAACATCCAAATGTTCTGTAGCAAACTTCAAACGAGCTTCAACATGTCTTTTCTTCAGTAATGGAGTCTTCCGGGGTGATCGTGAATGGAGACTGTGGCGGTGGAGTGCGTTGCCTATTGTTTTCTTTGTGACAACTGTACCTGCTGCTTCCAGGTCTTTCTGGATCTGGGACCGCCCCCCTGGTGCCCCCACAGTTGAAAAAGGTCACACTTAAGTGCCCTTTTAAGTGGCGAAAATGCCCTTTTGAGTGGCGAAAATGCCATTTTGAGTGGCGAAAATGCCCTTTTGAGTGGCGAAAACGAGAGGGTGTGCCCTAATAGTGCCCCTCCAATGGTCTAAACTTGACCATGTGCCCCCACAGTTGAAAAACGTCATGTTAAAGTGCCCTTTTGAGTGGCGAAAATGCCCTTTTGAGTGGCGAAAATGAGAGGACATGCCCTACTGGTGCCCCTCCAATGGTCTAAACTTGACCATGTGCCCCCAGTTGAAAAACATCCCACTAAAGTGCCCTTTTGAGTGGCAAAAATTAGAGGATGTGCCCTATTTCCAATGGTCTAAACATGACCATGTGCCCCCATAGTTGAAAACATCACGCTAACGTGATCTACTGGGATTTTCTCCATCTCTAGTATTCACAGAGAAAGGTCAGAAAAAGACAAAACTATCCAGTGAGCGTCAGTTCTCTGGGCGAAAATGGTGGTGGTGGTGTAATGGTGTGGGGGATATTTTCTTGGCACAAATCTGCAGCAATTGTGTGATGCTAGAATGTCAATATGGACCAAAATATTGGGAGGAATGTTTCCAGCACCTTGTTGAATCTATGCCACGAAGAATTAAGACAGTTCTGAAGGCAAAAGAGGGGGTCCAACCCGGTAATAGCAAGGTGTACCGGTGCAAGTGGCTGGTGAGTGTATGTTAGTGCAAATAACTAATTTGACTACTATTGATTTGATAATGATGTATCATTTATATAAAAAGCCTTAATGTTGAGCCCTGGTATAAGTGTTCTCCAGTGCCTTTTGTCCGCTATAAGGTGGTGGTAAGTTGAAGTTTGTGGTGTCGCAGCGCCAATGTTTCCAGCGCGCTGCGCGCACATTTCATTACCCATCTGGGCTAAGCCCCGGATCTCCTACAATCCTAAATCCGCCCCTGGCCTAGACTACATAATGTTAATATTAATCAAGGATGAGGACTATTTCACCATACATGACGCATCATAGCTCTTTGCTCACTGATGGGGTCCCATAGGTGCCCTTTTTTTATTTTCGCCCCTGCCCTTCAAACAGCCTGAGTCCGCCACTGGTCTGGTCTAATGTTTATGTGAATCGCTGCAATGGGAATATGTTGAGTTAAAAAGTTGTTGATGTGTTGAATACTTATTTCCCCCACTGTAAGAAAGATGTGGAATCTTCCATGTGGGTAGAAGGATATACTGTACTGTATAGGGGTTTCATCTGTCAGGTGATTTCGCCCCTGTTTATGCTGTCGTTTCCTCATGTGACGCATGTTTGCTTAACAGGCCTATCATCCATGTTGACCATTCCCCTTGTAAACATATCTCATATCAAAACTGCCTCCCGACAGACCTCCATAGCTCCAGATCATTGAAGAGAGCACGCAAGATTGTGGCTGACCCCTCACATCCAGCTCACAGCTTGTTTGAATGACTCCCTTCTGGACAGCGGAACAGGGCCATCGGGTCAAAAACATCACGCCACTTGGAACAGTTTCTTCCCCAAGGGCACAGCCCTCCTCAATAACTCCTGGTCATTGCACCTTGCACATTACATGTTTTTGCACTAAGTTGTACAGTATATTTATTCACTCGTATTGGTACTGTATATATTGTGTGCCTTGAGTATTGTTGTGTTGTCGTCTTGTTGTTGTATGTACTGTAGCTTGTTCAGCATGGAGAATACCAAGTCATGTTCCTAGTGCACTAAAACCAACCCATAACTCTCATTACTCACATACAGTATACTGTAAGGTCAGTGTTTGTGCAAGACAATGTGACGACAAACATTTGTTTACACAAACAGACTGGTTCACATACCTGGTGAGGTGGGTTTCCCAAGTGGCAGTCAATTGGAACATGGAAAAAAGAGGGGGAAAAAGAGCATTAAATCATACAAATAGGACAGCAGAGCATTCATATGTTCATAAACTGCATCATATGAAACATCTGTTCCAAAGCTTCTATCATTCTATCGACGACAACAAACGTACGACCTATACACTTAATCATCGTGTTCTAGTCGACGTTACACTTATTTGTTGTGGCACAATAATTGTGTAGGTTTTATGCTCAATTAATCAACCAATCAATCAATTAATTGAACAAACGACCTATCAATCAATCAATTGTCCACTCCCTAAACCATCCTGACAAGCTAATTGGATCAGACCACATGTCCCACATCAGCAGCACGGTGGAACCTCGCCACCGTCCACTTGGGACAGTGTTCTCAGGGACAGACACTATCACCACGGCGACCAAACATAATGAAAATAGGTTTCTTGACGATCCAACGCTAAACTAAGCGAATTAGTCAAAGTGAAAAATTAATTATCATAAAACTCCAATGAGATGGATGATGAATGATGCCTGTCTGTGGGACTCTTGACAGTCTTTTTCATTTGACTTTCTAATTAATGTGGGGATTTAATGTGTTTGTTAATTCTGTCAATAGTAATTATGTCTCTTTTGGCTTGCCATGCGCGCCCGGTTTTATGCTAATATGCTTTTCTGTATGTATTTGCGTGCGCCTTGCCAAACAAGACTGGCCAGCAAATAGGCTTTACTCCCCACGGAGGGGAAAGTTATGCTAAATATACCTCCCGAAATAAACTCAACACATTTTTCGACGACATTACGGGCTTAAGGAAACGAGTAAGCAAGTTACACACGACACAATCTGAACGGTCTGTTGGTGATGAACGCCGGGAAACAATCCTATAATATACAGAATTGGACTTCCGCCATTTTGTGAAATGTTAGCGTTCCAAAAATAGATAAGCAAATCACTCCTTAGAACGCAAGCACACTTAGGCGTTAACTGATTTGAAACATTCTGAAAAGACTGAAGTCATCCACCTGGCCTCTAAGCAGACATATCACAGAAAACAGTCAATCATTGCAAATTCTATATCTATACACGCCCCGCCTCATGCACACAGACAGGAAACTAAAAGTTTATTTTGGACATAAAGTCCTTGGGTTGGCTACACTTCTGTAATAAGGTTGGAAGGTTCTTTTGGATGGGGTGGGGTGGGTGCGTGTGCGTGTGTGTGGGGGGGGGGTGACATCCTGCTGAGTCAACAAAGCACACCCAAGGACAGTAGAGGGCCCGTATTAAGAAATGAGAGAAAGATAGATTTAACATGGACAGGAGGGTCCCTCGCCACTGCCCACCTCCCTCCTCCCTCCATCTACCTGCCGGACCGCGGGGTCCGCATCACCGACCCCTCCCGTACCCTCTACCGGTCCTCTACACATCAATCACCACCGCTGGTTCAAAGAAGGGGGGGGCGGCAGGGTTGGGTATCCGAAATAGAACCAGGAAAGAACAATACAATCACCACTTTTCCTGGGAAGTTATTATTCTTGTTTATTTGGCAGGGACAGCGTACATCAAAGAATGCACCAGAATCAGAATTAGCCAAGAAGGCTAGTTTTCATCCGCAGTCCCTGAAGTGGCCATTGTTTCTGTTTCGGTAGCCTTCTCATATCGGGGGAGGAGATATATAGAGATACAGAGTGTGGTGGCGTGCAGAGCTTTGTGACCGAAAATTGTTTTCAGCTTGAGAGCTCCAGGTTTGGGTAAGGGGCTGAGTGTGTGGGAGGTGGGTGATGTGGGGAGGGGGGGCGGGGTAAACAGAGCCTTCTAGACACAGTACATTACTTTTTCCTAAGCCTGGTCGGTCCGTGGGGGGGTCTGCGTATTGAATCACCGGCGTGGCCCAAACTCCCAAACTCCCCGCTCTCAGATTGCATACTGTCAAAGTGGTGGGAACACTGAAATAACCTGCCCACCCACCCACCCAACCGCACAGACACATACCCCACAATACTGTTCTATACACAAACAGCAGAGATGAGCGATCGTTTGAGAGCAATCGTTTGCGCTTGTGCACGCACACACACGCACGCGCACACACACACACACACACACACACACACACACACACACACACACACACACAAATAAACAAACAATAGATGAGCCTGCAAGTAGAAATAAAGTGGCCGAAACCGCATGCTCTGATAAACAAAACACACACACACACACACAGAGACACACAAACACACACACACAGACACACACACAAACACACACACACACACAGAGACACACAAACACACACACACACACAGAGACACACAAACACACAAACACACAAACACACACACACACACACAGAGACACACAAACACACACACACACACACACACACAAACACACACACACACACACACACGCACATCTTCCATTGTGAAATCTTCATCACATGATGAAGGCACAATAAGACTTAATGATGGAGTGATGACAGCCTGTGTGGAGAGCGGAGGAGGGAGGAGGGAGGGAGGGGGGGGGGGGTTACAAGCGGAGACACGGGGACACGCTGGCTCCAGGGCCGTCTCTGAGCAGCACATGACAGCAATGTCACATCACAAACTAAATGCCCCCCACCCCCCACCCCCCCGTGACAAAACCCCTGATGTATTCTAATTCCGGTTGTTATGGTGTAATTACCAAATACTCATTCTTTACGACTGTATTCCACCAGTAAAAAAGGGCCCCTTCTAGCCATTTCCGGACTGTTAG
>NC_137687.1:10345941-10348441 GCF_963989245.1 Nansenia antarctica | reverse complement strand
AGAGAGGCAGTAGAGAGGCAGAGTAGAGGCAGGGTAGAGAGGCAGAGTAGAGAGGCAGAGTAGAGAGGCAGGGTAGAGAGGCAGAGTAGAGAGGCAGAGTAGAGAGGCAGGGTAGAGAGGCAGAGTAGAGAGGCAGAGTAGAGAGGCAGAGTAGAGAGGCAGAGTAGAGAGGCAGGGTAGAGAGGCAGAGTAGAGAGGCAGAGTAGAGAGGCAGAGTAGAGAGGCAGAGTAGAGAGGCAGGGTAGAGAGGCAGGGTAGAGAGGCAGGGTAGAGAGGCAGTAGAGAGGCAGAGTAGAGGCAGGGTAGAGGCAGGGTAGAGAGGCAGAGTAGAGAGGCAGAGTAGAGAGGCAGAGTAGAGAGGCAGAGTAGAGAGGCAGAGTAGAGAGGCAGAGTAGAGAGGCAGGGTAGAGAGGCAGAGTAGAGAGGCAGAGTAGAGAGGCAGGGTAGAGAGGCAGAGTAGAGAGGCAGAGTAGAGAGGCAGAGTAGAGAGGCAGAGTAGAGAGGCAGAGTAGAGAGGCAGAGTAGAGAGGCAGAGTAGAGAGGCAGAGTAGAGAGGCAGAGTAGAGAGGCAGAGTAGAGAGGCAGAGTAGAGAGGCAGGGTAGAGAGGCAGAGTAGAGAGGCAGAGTAGAGAGGCAGAGTAGAGAGGCAGAGTAGAGAGGCAGGGTAGAGAGGCAGGGTAGAGAGGCAGGGTAGAGAGGGCAGGGTAGAGAGGCAGAGTAGAGAGGCAGAGTAGAGAGGCAGAGTAGAGAGGCAGAGTAGAGAGGCAGAGTAGAGAGGCAGGGTAGAGACAGGGCAGAGAGGCAGAGTAGAGAGGCAGAGTAGAGAGGCAGAGTAGAGAGGCAGGGTAGAGAGGCAGAGTAGAGAGGCAGAGTAGAGAGGCAGAGTAGAGAGGCAGGGTAGAGAGGCAGAGTAGAGAGGCAGAGTAGAGAGGCAGGGTAGAGGCAGGGTAGAGAGGCTGGGAAGAGAGGCAGGGTAGAGGCAGGGTAGAGAGGCAGAGTAGAGAGGCAGAGTAGAGAGGCAGAGTAGAGAGGCAGAGTAGAGAGGCAGAGGTAGAGAGGCAGGGTAGAGGCAGGGTAGAGAGGCAGAGTAGAGAGGCAGAGTAGAGAGGCAGAGTAGAGAGGCAGAGTAGAGAGGCAGAGGTAGAGAGGCAGAGTAGAGAGGCAGGGGTAGAGAGGCAGAGTAGAGAGGCAGAGTAGAGAGGCAGGGTAGAGAGGCAGGGTAGAGAGGCAGAGTAGAGAGGCAGAGTAGAGAGGCAGAGTAGAGAGGCAGAGTAGAGAGGCAGGGTAGAGAGGCAGGGTAGAGAGGCAGGGTAGAGAGGCAGGGTAGAGAGGCAGAGTAGAGAGGCAGAGTAGAGAGGCAGGGTAGAGGCAGGGTAAGAGGCAGGGTAGAGAGGCAGAGTAGAGAGGCAGGGTAGAGAGGCAGAGTAGAGAGGCAGAGTAGAGAGGCAGAGTAGAGAGGCAGAGTAGAGAGGCAGGGTAGAGAGGCAGAGGTAGAGAGGCAGAGTAGAGAGGCAGAGTAGAGAGGGCAGGGTAGAGAGGCAGAGTAGAGAGGCAGAGTAGAGAGGCAGGGTAGAGAGGCAGAGTAGAGAGGCAGAAGTAGAGAGGCAGAGTAGAGAGGCAGAGTAGAGAGGCAGAGTAGAGAGGCAGAGTAGAGAGGCAGGAGTAGAGAGGCAGAGTAGAGAGGCAGAGTAGACCAAGAGGCAGAGTAGAGAGGCAGAGTAGAGAGGCAGAGTAGAGAGGCAGGGTAGAGAGGCAGAGTAGAGAGGCAGAGTAGAGAGGCAGAGGTAGAGAGGCAGAGTAGAGAGGCAGAGTAGAGAGGCAGGGTAGAGAGGCAGAGTAGAGAGGCAGAGTAGAGAGGCAGAGTAGAGAGGCAGGGTAGAGAGGCAGAGTAGAGAGGCAGAGTAGAGAGGCAGAGTAGAGAGGCAGAGTAGAGAGGCAGAGTAGAGAGGCAGAGTAGAGAGGCAGAGTAGAGAGGCAGAGTAAAGAGCAGAGTAAGGAAGCAGAGTAGAGAGGCAGAGTAGAGAGGCAGGGTAGAGAGGCAGAGGTAGAGAGGCAGAGTAGAGAGGCAGAGTAGAGAGGCAGAGTAGAGAGGCAGGGTAGAGAGGCAGGGTAGAGAGGCAGAGTAGAGAGGCAGAGTAGAGAGGCAGAGTAGAGAGGCAGAGTAGAGAGGCAGAGTAGAGAGGCAGAGTAGAGAGGCAGAGTAGAGAGGCAGAGTAGAGAGGCAGAGTAGAGAGGCAGAGTAGAGAGGCAGAGTAGAGAGGCAGAGCAGAGTAGAGAGGCCAGAGGTAGAGAGGCAGGTAAGAGGCAGGGTAGAGAGGCAGAGGTAGAGAGGCAGGGTAGAGAAGGCAGAGTAGAGAGGCAGAGTAGAGAGGCAGAGTAGAGAGGCAGGGTAGAGAGGCAGAGTAGAGAGGCAGAGTAGAGAGGCAGAGTAGAGAGGCAGAGTAGGAGAGGCCAGAGAGTAGAGAGGCAGAGTAGGTTAGAGGCAGAGTAGAGAGGGCCA
>NC_137687.1:10342279-10345741 GCF_963989245.1 Nansenia antarctica | reverse complement strand
CGACTTCCTGATTAATGCTCCGATAATCTCAACCATAAATAGGCGCGGCTCTCTCTCTGTTTTGTGTTTTATGTATCCATTTTTACTGCGGCAATAACCGTCGCAGGCTGTATGTCATGGGTATAGCAGCCAAACGGCTCCTCTTGGCTAGGCCCAGTTCCACGTTTGATGGAGAGTGACAAGAGCATGTTCCTTAACACTTTTGGCAAGGATTAAGGAAAGGGGGAGGGGGGGAAAAGAGGGGGGAAATAGACCAGCTCTGAAAACACACCTCCTCCATACCTAGCATCACCTTCCACCACCGCTTTGGGTGCTTTGGGGGGAGAAAGGGAAAGATATCATCATCACATCCTCTATTACAGTATGATACGGCAGCACAGACAGTCAAACGCGTATCAAACTACAGCGGATCGTTAAAAAGGCATCCAACCTATCCTACCTACCTACCTACTTACCTACCTACCTACCTACCCACCCACCCACCCACCCACCCACCCACCTATCTATCCATCTATCTATCCATCTATAAACAGAGCTGCAGTTGAAACAGGTTGGTTCTTGGATGTCAGTGGAGGCTGGGGTTCGTGCGAGCTGTTCTGTGCGCCCTGCCAGCCACACGGGTCAGCGGTCGCCGAACATCGTCGGGATGTAGCACTGGGATGCCAAGGCCCAACCGGAGGGACCGGAGGTGACAGAGGCAGAAAAGCTTTTACCACACTGTGGCCAACGGAAAATATTTGTGTTACTTACCACAAAAATAACACGGCACTCCTCTTCACTACAATCCCCTACTGACTGGGGGGGGAGAGATCTGCCTCTGAGATATGACCGCATCACATCAGGCCTCGCATGAACCCCGAGCTACACTTGTATTTCTGGTGCTGTAAATAAATAACAATATTCAGGCATTTTGATTGGAATTTTTGATAACACACGAACACTAGAAATGCACTAGAAATGGAAAACACAGGGAAAACAATCAATGGGTCTTGTGACTAAAAACCAATTGATCCCACGTTCCAGATCGTCATACAGATATGGGCACAAAACGTGCCGCCGGATAGAAACGGCTGGAAGCAACGATTATTTACTGGGCTCGGGAAAAGAAAAAAAAACGCCTTAATTTATTGATACTAGTTTGTTTTCGATTTAGGGGGCAGTGCTCTGGAGAGAGCGTCGCGAAAAATTTCAATTATGTTCCTGGAAAAAGGCAGCGACAGTGGGTCTTTCACTGCACAAAGCAGCCCTGTGACTTGATGAATGGCCAGGCTTTAATGTTACGGGGTGGGGGTAGGATTAAAGATAACTTTTGAACGATCGCTGGAGAACGTATAGGCAGGCTTCTCTTTCACCGGCATAATAAGTTCTCAGCTGGCTGCTATTTTAATTACCTTCCTTTTAAAAAACTCAATCTACGTGGCCCCATCTTTAGAAAAGAAAAAAAAGACTGAAGTATTCCATTGATTACAAGGTACCATTAAAGATCAAGAAGAGGGGGGGTGTTGGGGGGGGGCGGGCACTTGGAGCTCCATCGTCTCACCATCAGATTGAAGTGCCCGTAATGACCCTCCTGGCCACCATACATTACACTGATGCCTTTCATTTCCGTCCAGCGTGACAGCTTTGTTGTGGAGCTCCCTTGGGGGGGGGGTCCCTGAGGTGGGACAACCTGGGTGTCACTTTGGAGAAGCCCCCCCTCCCCCCGCCACCCCCCCTTCCTCACCGCCGGAGGATGAGGAATTCATCAGGACTCGAGCAGATCATGTTAGTTACTCCCGAGGGAGAGAGAGACGGGTGGTGTGTGTGTGTGTGTGTGTGTGTGTGTGTGTGTGTGGGGGTGGGGGGGGTCACAGGCATATGATTCGCTGCCTGTCACATGAAAAAACACCCCCGACAACGCGCGGCGAATGCGAGATGAGCGCGTTTACACATGTTTGTCCGTCGTTTTGCGGGGCGGTGATTACAGGATCAGCATGCAGGGAGCATCAGACACCAAAGTGATTGCCTGTCCAGAGCCACTCGACAGCTGTAATTGTCAGAGCTAGGGGAAGAAGAAAAAAAAAAAACGACAACAACCACCGAACACATCCACTAGTCTAACGAGAATAATGGACTGTGCAAAGTACAGAAGCTTTATCATTTCCCTTTGTGTTACTGACCGCCAACACACCACAAAGCAATCTGGGAAAACAACATATTTTGAGGAGGGTATTTAAAAAAAAAGAAGAAAAAAAAAAAGAAGAAAAACCTTTCCAAACAACAACACCCAGCGTATTAAAAAAACCAGCATGAAAAACAGATGCCGGGGATCTATCACATCCCTGTGGTCTGTCTGTAGTCCACTCTCCTACCCACGCTTCGCTTAGCACGTGCGCACCTCTTCCCCTGGCACTTCCATTTTGTTTTTCATCCGCCCGCCCCGGTGCCGCCGTGTGTTTGGGACTCGTACGGCGGTCCACCTGGGCGCCTGGGCGGTCGCCGGGATTAAAAAACATGTTGGAAGCCGCCGCCGGTTTCTCATTGGCTGGTGATGAAAGATGGCTCTCCTTTGGAACACGGGCGTCTGTCGACACCTTCGGGGAGGGTTGGGGGGGGCGGGGGGGTTGCAGCGGTATCTGGAGGCGCGGGGTTAATGGAGAGCACGCGTTGAGACTTCCCCTGCGTTCTAGAACATTCCGGTGGGGGATCCAAATTAAAGCTGCAGAAATCACCGTCTGTGTGCACTCTCTACTATAACACCGCCACTCGCTACTCCCAGGCAAACGGCATATGATATGAAAGGCTTATGCATAGCAGAAGCGGCGGCGGTGGTGGTATCATTGATATCATCTCGTTTTTTTTTACTCCGTAAGTATTTCATAGGCCTTAAAATACCAACCAAGGTACATTAAAGATTCAGCCCCCATAAGTCCCCCCAATTCCCCCAACGCGGCGCATCTCTCAGTGGTGTTCTTCTTCTGATAAAGTCCTGCGTAGCTTCATTGTTCAACAAAGCTGTGTTCGTCGCCCTAGGTGCTCGTATTGTAGTATTGTTTTCAGTATCACAACAACCAGGGAAGGAAGGAAGGAGGTGAAATCGGGGGCAAGCTCTTGACTGAGACAGCTGAACTGAGATCTGAGGCGTGATGACGCTAATGTCTAACCCTTTTTTCGCCAGGTCAGCTAGTCTTCCTCAGTGTGCCCCCTAGTGGTAGAGTGTGTAGGGTGGGGGGAGTACTAGATGTCCAGTACTTCACTTGCTTATTTCTCAGACAGAAAGGGAATGCTCTAATGAGTATGACTGTGCTGTGTTTGTGCTTTTGTTGTTCTCACTTCTTCTCACGCCACAAAATAAGAAGGAAGTCAGATCGTTTTTTTAGCTCACACGTGTGCGTTGTTGAATTTTGCTGGGAACGTGATTCCTGTGAGTCGGCTAATTTGGACAGATGCATGTCAGCAACAACAGAGAAGGTGCCGGAACAA
>NC_137687.1:10299779-10337279 GCF_963989245.1 Nansenia antarctica | reverse complement strand
GTTCCAGATGCAACAAAATGTGGTTTAATAGGACAACGGTTTTGGCCGTAGCCTTTGTCAAGTTTTAAATGTATATATATATATATATATATATGGTAATGTCGTGTAACAACCTCTTTAAAACAGTCTGCAATATCTTGTAACTGTCACGGAATAGCTGTGCCGTCCATTTCGATGTTGGAAAAGCCTTGTTAGAATAGGGCCGAGCGGTCACTTATACTAATAACACTACACATTTTACCCGACAGTTTGAAGTTTACTCATCCTGTTCTAGATGATCTAGTTCTGGCATGGATACAGCACATAATTCATCAACATCAGGATGAATGAGAATATTCTAGAGCCGCGGTAGTGGAAGTGCAAGGCGGGTTAATACTCCAAGCTGCTGATTTAGCCAGGTGACACGCGGGGCGGCGACACATCTCACGGGCATATTGTGTTGATGTGCACACCCTCCACTTTCATTTGAAGCCAAAGCCTAACGAGCTCTGCTCTGAACAAAGAGGGTTCTTGTTCTTTAAAAGCAAAGCAATCAAACACTCCCTGTACAAAGCACACATGTATCTTCCCTGTTGGAGCATTAAAAAGGCAAGGTATTCATTTGGAAATTAAATTTGCCCACCAAATTAAAGAGCTCGAGATACATAATGGATGGATCCAGATTGTCGGGGGGGGCCCGGCGCCCAAGTAAATATAGGGATATAAAGGGAAGAGGCTAAGGACGCGGAGAGTATTCGCTAGATCAAATTGCAGTATTGTCTCCGCGGGGGTAGAGCGGGACTACTATGTACTTCATTTCCGCACTGATTGCGTCCCTGCCCGGTGGTGCTGCAACCCCGCTCAGCGAAAAGTCTCTGTTCTGCTGCGAATAAATCAGCGGCTAAAATCAGATTATCATCAGGAGAGATTTATGGGAATGATACCGTGAAATGCGCAGTCGAGGGACTTCAGAACTCTGAACCACCAGAAAAAGCAGCAGAGAAGTCTGTGAAGAGAGAGAGAGAGAGAGAGACACTCGACGTCTCAGGGTCTCAGAGTCTCAGAGTAAACAATCAAACTAGCTTTTCCGAGGGCATTAGTCTCAATTCAGCAGCCGAAAGTATGTTAATCAACACGATAGCCCGGGAGGAAATGTGAAAGGCAGGTTACAAAGGCTTCTCTCCCTCTAGTCTCTCTCCTCCCTTCAGAATTCTTCCCCCCGACAGCACATCATGGGTTCCATGTTGTGTATGATTATTTCCTAACAAGCGTTTGGGAGGAGAGTTGAGTTGTATCCAGGTACAGTAATAACCACACACAGTGACAGTTTTTTTTGCAGAGAGTTGTTGCCTATGTTAGCCTGCAACATTGTAAAAAAAAAATGGAAGCAAACCTGGAAAAAACTTAACTTTTTCTGGAGCTCCACCCAAGCAAGGTATTTGATTGGTAAATAAATAAATAGCGCCTTATTCCAAAGCGCTTTACAACGGCCTCTCATTCACCCATTCACACACACACACATTCACACACCAATGGCGGCAAGCTACCATGCAAGGCGCCGGCCGGCCCGCTCATTGGGAGCAATTTGGGGTTCAGTGTCTTGCCCAAGGACACCTCGAAATGTGGCCGACCGGGGTCCTTACCGCCGTTCTGTCTCCTGTGCCACAGCCGGTATGACGCGAGGCGTCACTCATTTCAAACAGGTTTCCAACGCTTTGTAGCTACTTCCTGCAAAAGTATTTCCCCAGACTTTCCGAACTAGGAAAGCCAGGGGCTGGTTGCATAAAGATAAACCCAGTCTTAGGCTTAGATCTCACTTTAAGTCAGTCTTATTTTTTATGCAACAGGCAGTCTTAATTAGACTTTAGGTCCTTAGGTCCTGAGAATATAAAACTAGTCTGAGGCTTAGACCAGTCTTAATCTATGTTTATGCAACTGGCCCTGGTCTTGTAATGCACCGATGCTCCAATATGGAGTAGAGTGGGGGGGGGGGCACTTGCAGTCACCCATAAGAGTGCATGTTCAATACTCTCCCTGTTGTTGGACCAACACTGTTCTACCTGCTCTGTGCTTCAGAAGAAAGCTTTACTGCAAGTTGCAATGTCAACAGGGAACAATGGAATGTGCGCATAAGAGAAACTCGATCGCACTCACCGGACTGACCCGATCACCCACACGTTATTCAAGGGAAGGTGTATATATACTGCCTATTACATCACACTAAAGGCTATAAGGAATGTTTCGCCCACCAGAATGGCTTTTGATGCAGGGCCCATAAAAAAACCAAACAAATATTCACAATCAAATATAACGTCGCTTGCTTCTCGGGTTATGGCACATAAAAATATTAATTTGCCCAGGTAGTCTAGCGCAACATCTCTCTCTTGGCACCTAGCTCCCCCCCCCTATCAGGGTGTCTCAAAGGGCTCCTGAGTAATGCATTTCTATTATTGTACTATGTGTGGTGTCACATTGGTGCTTTTATCAGAAAGTTGTTGTAGGGCGAGAGGGTGGGGGGGGGGGGGGTGTTATTCCGCAGGCCCTGGCCGGCATTAATCTCTGTCACTTGTCCCTCTCTGATTTATACTCCTTTCCCAATGAGGCAGCTATGGGCCCCCACTTCAATTGCTACTTTGTGATAGCGCCTGTGTTGTAGCGGCCTTCCTTCGTTCGTAACCGCCGGCTTGACATTGAAGCCTTGCCTTCCCGAATCAACGCGATGGAAAATAAACACGGAAGAATTAAATTTCCTGGGTTGAGGAACATGAGCGACAAGATAAAGCTCCGGCTCCTATTTTTTCCTCTCTCTCTCTCTCTCTCTCTCTCTCTCTCTCTCTCTCTCTCTCTCTCTCTCTCTCTCTCTCTCTCTCTCTCTCTCTCTCTCTCTCTCTCTCTCTCTCTCTCTCTCTCTCTCTCTCTCTCTCTCTCTCTCTCTCTCTCTCTCTCTCTCTCTCTCTCTCTCTCTCTCTCTCTCTCTCTCTCTCTCTCTCTCTCTCTCTCTCTCTCTCTCTCTCTCTCTCTCTCTCTCTCTCTCTCTCTCTCTCTCTCTCTCTCTCTCTCTCTCTCTCTCTCTCTCTCTCTCTCTTCACCCCAGTTCCATTCAGAGTCCATTAACAACTGGAAGAGAAGCAGCCACACTGCACACCACGGTGATCAAGAGCGATTCATCTTTCAGCCAGGAGAGCAGAGAGAGTACAGAGAGGCCTGGGTAGACAGCTGAAGCCAAATCTAAAACATATAGAAAGACGTTTCAGAGGGGGGGGAGTGAAATGAGAAAGATCTATCATAACGAGCTTGTGATTAATGAACACAGAGGCTTAGCCCCGGGGTATCTGATCAGAGGGCCCCGTGTCGTCCACGTCTTCGGCGATGGGTAGCGCTCAATCAACGCAACTCACCCAATCAACTTGACTTGATGTTCATTAACAGACCACGGAGATGGGCAACCCACTCCCCCTCCTCCTCCTCCTCCTCCTCCTCCTCCTTCACCCTGCTTTAGTCCGTATTTGTTTAATTACTGGTGATTTATCACCAAACTGTCGTTCACTAACTAAGCCTTTCTTCCCCTCTCTCTCTCTCTCTCTCTCTCTCTCTCTCTCTCTCTCTCTCTCTCCACATCACTCCCGCTGTGCGGAGGGATCCTCGCGTCATTATAAAGAGCTCATTTATATTAAAATGAGTATTAGCACTTAATTCGCTCCATACATTTCGGACACAGCATGCGCCCCGCGTGGGCCTTTCCGATCGCACCTGGTTCCACGCAGTTCCGGAATACATCAAATGCTTTATTGTCGTAGAGAGTTAATGCACGTTTGATCTCGCTGCGATATCCCATAAAGAGTGAAGAAGATCCCTATATTACCTCTGCAAACTGGGCAAGACCACCAGTGTGTAGTTAAATACACTAAATAAAAAAAAGAGCCATGATTAAACACAAACACTTCTATCAATGTCTTTCAGTCATTAACTACCGTCTTATCTACTACTACTGTTTTATCTATTTACTTCTTATCTTTGCTTTTATTCATTGCCATTTTTATTTTCTTACTATGCCCCTCTTGGTGTATTTTTAAACAATGCATGTAAAGCACTTTGAATTGCCCCTGTTGTATGAAACGTGCTATACAAATAAACGTGCCTTGC
This sequence comes from Nansenia antarctica, assembly GCF_963989245.1. Classification (NCBI taxonomy): domain Eukaryota; kingdom Metazoa; phylum Chordata; class Actinopteri; order Argentiniformes; family Microstomatidae; genus Nansenia; species Nansenia antarctica. The sequence goes on along the minus strand of NC_137687.1, from coordinate 10,333,157 downwards.
CATTTCTGTTCAACTTAACTGCCTTAATAAACTCTGAGCATGGCTGTCGATCACATCTACCATTTAAGGACTTGTACAATGTTGTTCAACTGAGCAAACACAGAAAATAGCACGTCCTACCAGTGACATTAACAGGCCTGTAAAAACATCCCAATCGGAGGTGGAAGAGAGGTTGTGTTTGCCTGAGTTGCCAGGCTTCAACTACTCCTAATTCTCTACTGCTGTGGTGATTCATGGGAGTTGTAGTACCAGAAGAACCTCATCTAGATCCAAAGAGACCCACACTCCATATAACACACAACCCAATCCTGACGGGACGACATCTTTGATCCAAACAAAACTCACCTATATTTCACAGGAAGGCCGGTAAAGCTCGATCACAATGAAACACACGATGCAGACACGGGGGACTATGCAAATGAGGAACCAACTCCAGACACAAATGTGTTGAACTGGGGGGGGGGGGGTGGTGTGGTGTGTGTGTGTGTGTGTGTGTGTGTGTGTGTGTGTGTGTAGAGGAGGGGGGGCCATTATATCACTGAGGACCTGGAAGAACACCCTCGATCACAGAGGGGAAATAATAATGAGGGTATTAAATACAGCCAGCAGATGAAAAATAATAACATATCGATTGCACACGTTAGTGCTTTCAAAAGAGCGTAATGGCCTGATTCCTGGTATTGATCACAAAGCTGGCTCAGGAGGCTTAGGGGGGGTGGGGGGGGGGTTGGTTGGGACCCCCCAGTGTGAGGTGAGATTTTCAAACTATTTGAGTGCTGCTCCCAAACATCTCTTCGATAGGCGTCTTTTGTCAGGATATCAGAATCTCAGAAGTATTTCCCAGTGTAAAACAAAACAAACCAACGTCACCAACCCTTAACCTGACGGGGTTGAGAAACTCTTTAAAGTTCGTACTGTACTCCTAGCTCCGAGACAAGGCAGAAAAATCTATACCTCAATTTAGGACACTTCAACTCCACTTCAGAAAAGCGCCCCCCAGAAAAGATGTATTAACAGGGAGACAAGCTGATTCAACATACTGAAAGATGAATTAAACTAGTTTGTTCTGAACATATGTATTCGCTGCGTGAATTCTCTCCCCGAGAAGAACGGCTAACACACACAGCTGCATTATGCTTCTCGCCTCCTCCAAAAAGCCCATATTTTCATAATAACACACACAGTCATTTCTTGAGAATACATTAATCATACAGAAAATGACAGCAGCAAGCCTGACAGACAGACAGACAGGTTAGGGCTGTGAACATTTCTAAAAGATTTGACTTGTGGGGGGGGTGCTTTCTCTTTTTTTATTCCAAAAACATGTAAAAAGAACTCTAAAAAAACTCGCAGGGGCAATTAAAAAGACCAGCGATAGTGGTGTCAGCTGGATTAGGCATGGGCGTGAAATTGTCACAATGCGTGTCAGGGGGTGCTCTGTTAACAACCTCGGTCGAGCTTTTGCCATTGAGCGTTAGAGGAGCCGATGGAACGTGACGCGGGAAGAAATACCGCGGAGAGACTGTGGCAAGGCCGGATTAGATTAGCACACAGGAACAGGTGGTCTTTTATTGGGTGTGTGATACTGTCAGGGGCTCCTAAAATGGGATGTGACACACACACACACACACACACACACACACACACACACACACACACACACACACACACAGAAACGCAGTGTGCAGCAGCAGGGGTAGACACAAAGCCTTTGTGTTTGATACCAAAGGGAAACTTAGCTTCCTCTCCTCTGAGTCAGTTGTCATATGTTTGCGACGCGAACGCGACGAACGCAGCCTGACATTTCAGTCAGGTAGAAGGGAGGAGAAGCTAGAGAGGAGGCGGACGGGGGTTAATGTGGTTTTGGCGAACGCCGAGGCATTTGTTGAATGATGGAACACATATAGACGACAGCTGTCTTTTTTACCCCAGTAACCACAAAGGACACTGTTTGGAATAGAGGAGAGAAGAGGAGGGGGGAGAGAGGGGGGTACTGGGGCAGGTTGCCAAATAAGCTTCACATCCAAACTGTATATTTACTGTCATTTATAGGGGGGGAACATATTAGCCATGAATAATATATGATCCTATATGCTTCTGGAACACTCTGCCGCCACTTTCGATGATAAATACACTGGCACACTATACCATAACGGGATCATATTTCCATATGGATGTAAAGGGGGGCATAAAAATGTAGGAAAATATCCGAGCCAGACTGATACCGAGGTAATGCCGATGCCCGATTTATGAAATCTGGGAGAATCGGAATTGCCCCACTGAATACCGCCAAAAAAAGCAAAATGCCCAATGATGATCCAAAATGCCACCGCTGTGATCCAAAACAAGGGAACTGACATATGGGGTGATTTGTAAGTGAGCGAGCGCACAGACCCTGAAACAGATTGGAAGCTGTGGTTTATGATATGCACAGGATTCACACCAAAACTAATGGTTTCTGGAGTCTGCCAAAACATCTAAGATCCTCCAACCAACCAGACGTCGCCGTATTTCCCTCGCTGAAGCAGAAGCGTGTCAATCATTGAGATGTTATGGCGCTACAGGGGGGGAGGTGATGAAAATAGGGGCTGTTTGACTCAGGGGTGCCACAACCCAAAACAGATGGCAGGAGACCAAGCAACAATAAAATCATATTTCTCCCTTAATCCTCCCGCCTATTAAGTTGGCCCCTATAACCCCTGTGATGTCTCTGTAGAAATATGCTATATGAAAATGCAGAGAGAGGGAGCACCGCTTTGGCATAATGTATGAAAAGAAACAATAAGGATATTACACAGGTAATGGGACAACATAATGTGAAACGCTATCTCAATCTCTTTCGGTGATTACAAGTTGGACATTGTGGCCAATTACAGATGACAGATTACAGGTTTCCAGGATAATGCAAAAACATGACTCAATATATTGGCACTCAAACATGCAAAAACCTTAAGTCCTTGTGGTTTCAATGCACTGTGTTACTGTGTAAGAAGGATGAGAGCTTGTCTCTGAAGTGGCCTGGTGGACACTGTTGTGGGCACTCAGCGATACCAACACCTAAGCCTTTTCTCAATTGTGACACATTCTAATGCTTTGGTCCTCATGTCGGGATCCAATGTAATGATCAGACTTTTCTTTCGAAAAATGTGAATACATTTCCGCGTGGTTGAAAATCAATGACACGTCGCTAGTCAACTAACACAGCTTGTTTTGTGAGCCTGCTAACAATGTAAAGTAGTGTTGTAGTTAACTAGGTAGCAGTGGGGGGATTACTCACCCAATCCATTGCGTTGCAGCATTTTGGCTTGACTAGCGAGTTTGTGTTGTGATTCTCAACAATGTTGAAACGTAGTTGCGTGTTTCAAAAGAAAAGCCAGAGCGTTTTGATTGGTTGCCGACATGCGGACCAAAATGATCAGACAGTCACGACTGTTAGGAACATGACTCAGATCTCCGCTCGCGTCCTACTGAAAACACACCGGAGGAGAAGATCTAGGTCCTTCCATCCTCCTCCAATGCTTTTTGAAGACAACGCGAGTAGAGGACAGAGGAGAGAGAGAACGCAACGCGAGTCGTGTTCCTAACAATTGAGAAAGGGCCCTACAGTCGCACCCAGGAACTCAGGAACGACTGTCATCCCCCTAAAAAAAACGAGTCAGAGAGTGTCTCTATCGAGGGAGCTCATTGCAGATGCAAATTCATCCAGACACATAAGTGAGAAGCCACAGTGTTACTGCAAACACACGCCTGGACTCGCTTGAAAGAAAGTTTGATACTTAAAATACCAGCTAAACCATTTCAGCAGACTGCATCAAATAGGATTTGGAAACTTTCCTCAGGTCAGGTAAAGTAGCATTGTTGAAGGTGTCTGAGAACACTTTTGCCTTTTTACAAAAAAAGCCAATTGAACAGATGCAATATTCTTGTGCCGTGTATTTTTCTCCTGATCAAACCTTTACTTATCCAGGGTTAAGTCCCACTGAGACCACAGTGTGTTTGTCAGGGGAGCCCTGCTTACTACAAAAAAATGACAGCACAAATAATTACCACAACAATTTACACTATATAATCAATTACAACATGTACGTACATCCTTGAATGACCAGTGCGTTCATCAAGGTCTTAAATTGACCGATAAATACAAGAGAATCTAATTTGAGTAGGATTTTAAAGTAGTTCCAAGTACTCAGGGGGCACAGAAAATAAATGCACCTACTGCAGTTCGGACGAAATAACTAATAATAATTCATTAAAATGTATATAGCGCTTTTCCGAGGCTCAAATACGCTGACAATATGGGAGAAACGGAAAACACAGAAACGACAAGCAACAGATAACATGGGCACATGACATTCTGAGGGTTTCAGCCCAGCTTGGGACCTGGTTTGGTCCTCTGGAGAGAGTGTGTATGAAAGTCTGAATAGCACTGATTTGAGCTGGCAGGGTTTTAGTGGCGGTCCTTGGGATAAGTTTGAAAAGCACTCTCTCTCTCAGATCATGTAACGACAGTCAGGAACAGAGAGAACATCTCACCTCAGAATGTGTGAAAGACTGAAAGAAGAAAGAAAAAAGAAAAAAAGAAGAAGAAAAAGACAGAAACAGAAAAGATCTAAAGTGATCAAACTAGATAAGACGTTTAGCCTCTCCGAACTCCAGAAAGTCGAGATCGTGGGATTAATTGTTCGTGATCACTCCCGAAAGGCATGATTTTCCAACATTTCTGAAATATAGGTGCTCTTTTCACCAGAGGCACTGAAGAGAGAGAGAAATCCTCATCTAAGATCCCAAGAAAGCCTGAACTCCGCTGTATATTCCAACATAATACATGTGCCTCTGTTTTACTTCACGATTAATTGCAGCAATTTACAGAAAATGGTGCTCCTGCTAAATATGTTTGGGTGGAGAGGGGTAGATAAAATGAGTCCCTAGCCACTGATCTGGAGACAGATTAAGGTTTTTTAGTTGGAAACGATTAAGGCCTGAATAGGGAATGGGACTTCAGAACTTGGACCTGCAGTGTGAAGATCTACCCACCTATTATAAATGACCAGTTAAATCAGTAAAACATGTGCAGTCCCCAGTCAATTCAAGGGTAGAGTAAAGCGCCATGCACAGTCACTCAGTCGCGAGACACACACACACACACACACACACACACACACACACACACGCACAGACAGACACACACACACACACACACACAGACACACACACACACACACACACAGACAGACACACACACACAAAAACACACACAACACACACACACACACAACCACACGCACACAAAAACACACACAACACACACACACACACACACAGTATCCCACTCCAGCATGTGGACTGATGGTACTACTATGCTCTGCAAGTCTTTGGGCCTGCGTGTGGTCTGTGGAAGTTTACCCATTGGTGTCAGTAGTAGGATCAGGAAGTACAGTACAGAATCCAAAAAAGGACATTTATCACAGCAGGAGGATGAAGAGATCTGCACTATTACACCCAACAGCGGGATTGATGGCGCTAAATGCATAAGTGGTAATAAATTATCTCTTTAAAAGCTACTTTTCCCATCGACTCACCTCACACGCAGAGCGATACATCACAGGCCTATAGAAGCAAGGCTCCGCCGTGAGTACGTTAACATCAAAGGATGCTTGTTTTGTTGTGCCGTTTAACTAGGTACATCCAGAAATGAACTAGAGCATCCCTAAATATCTATAAACTGTACATCGCTTCAAGTGTTCTCTCTCTCCAAAGTGGGTCAATGTAATTTCCCTATTTGTTATAATGAGTCCACCCCTCTCTCTCTTCCTCCTATACAGTACCTGCGGGTTTGCGAGGTATCGAGTGTGCTGCTCTCTTGAAGTTGACTTTCACGCACTACGGCTAATCGCTGAGGCGATCGCTGCTTTTCGGAAGGGGAGGAGGAGGAGGTTCTTCGCCGCCAACCGCCAGTGGTGTGAGAGTCGTCGCTGTTGCTGTGTTGTCCTCATTTATTTTTTAAAACAGGCTTTCTTACATAACATCCTCTCGGTTGGCCCTGTAATTTAAGTGGTACAGCGGTTGAGAAGCTGTAGAACAAGGGGCCGGGGCTAGTCCACGCCAAGGCCCCTGTGGTAACGCGAGCTAAAGGTTAAAACAGCAGGGGGAATTAATATGTCTTAATGACATTATAATGAATGGGAAAATATGGGACATCATTTATTAAACGGAGTCAAGTGTGTCAAGGAAGTGTGCGAGGACTCGCAAACGCATTAATTATCTCCCCCCGTCTCTCTCCTCTTCTTCACGGGAAGGGGGGGGGGGGGGGGAAACGACGACGGCGGAGGTAATGACAGCCCCGAACGGACGTCATAAATTACGGTGGGGGGGCTGGGGAGGCGGGGGGGTCTTGTTTCCGCACAGCGGCGTGTTCTTTCATGTGTCCAAAACCGTCAGTTGGGAATTTAGAGGCTTGTCTCAAAATCAAAGTTGCTTTTCCTCATCTTCCCAGTCATGTTCCTCAATAAAAAAAGGAGAGAATATTATAGTAAGTAAGTAAGTAACATTTATTTCTATAGCAACTATCCCAGACCAGGGGTCACAAAGTGCTTTACATATAAGAACGTAATAAAGGAGAAAAAGTTAGAGCAGGTAAACAAGTGAAAATAAGAACAAGTAACAAATAACAAGTGCACAACAATATTAACAGGACACGGAAAGGCAGGCTTTTGGGGTTAGCGAAAAGCCTGTCTATACAGGACAGTGTCTTTAGCTGTTTTTTAAAAGCCTCGGCACCAACTAGTGGTCGTTGTGTGTAAATAGCAGCATAGCATTGTAAAGAGGCGGCTCTTATAGTAGGTAAAAAAAAGGCACGGCTATTCTAGTGTAAATATGTCATGTGTTTTTCTTCTCTCAACTCCACTGTGACCCGAGAATCACCGCGTAGCACTTTGGGCCTGTCCTTACCCTCGTAGTTGTTACAGTTGAGTTTCCCCCCGGGCTGACGACTGCCTGAACCATCTGTGAACTTCAAAAAGGGCCCTGACAATTCTCAAAGCTTAAGGCGTAACTCCTGCGGTAAACCTACCCAGGCTCCTTCAGGAGCTTCAGTCCTCATCAACACCACCCACCACATGCTCCTTTGCAGATTAACTGGGCCAAGAATAGGAGGCAAAGTTCTCGAAGCTGGCAGGAATCTCCTTAAAACGTAAAACGACGTGCAACACAACCAGATGCTTGCCAGTTATTACACAACACTAACACTTCCATCCATGTCTTTTTATTCATTTCTATGATCTTGTTCATTATCTTATTAAATGTTTATCTATCTATCATTTTACTTTTCTTAATCTGTTTACTATTCTCCTCTTGAGGTGTGTAAAGTACATTGAATTGCCCCTGTTGTATGAAATGCTATGTGCTATACAAATAAAATTGCCTAGCCTACTGCCTGAATTAGCATTTCAGGGATAATAGCTTGGAAGAGGGCAAGCGCACTTACAAGTAGAGGGGTTTTGGATCAACAAACTCCTCAAACATGAATCAATTCATTTGCAAATGATCAATCAAAAGTGTTGATTCAAATGCTTGATGTTCTGATACCGTGCTGCACACAACTACATCACTTCCTGCCTTCCACTGTGTGCCTTTTACACATTATCGATTATCGAACGCAGAACCTCACTTTTCCTCACAAAATTCCCTTTTTTTCCCAGACAGACCAGGGAATGTGCAGCCATGTGCAGCCTTCCTTGTTGTTGCCATCATTTGAAGTGAAAACCGCAAATCAGAAAATGTTGCAGATAGGAAGTTTTGCGTTTCGGCCATCGATATCCGTTAATTCCCTCCCAACCATGTAAATTCAGGCCAATCGGATGTTTGAGAGAGAGAGTCACAGTCCACTAACTGTCCGGCTCAAGCTCAGTGAATTTACAGCTTGGCTGCCATATGTTGTTATGGCAATACCACAAGCTACACACAAACAAAGCCTGCAGCAATTCTCTCTCCCTCTCTCTCTCTCTCTCTCTCTCTCTCTCTCTCTCTCTCTCTCTCTCTCTCTCTCTCTCTCTCTCTCTCTCTCTCTCTCTCTCTCTCTCTCTCTTTCTCTTTCTCTCTCTCTCTCTCTCTCTCTCTCTCTCTCTCTCTCTCTCGCTCTCTCTCTCTCTCCTTCTAATCTCCCGGTGCGAGTCGTCTGTCAGCATTTCAGTATCTGACTTCTGGGGGTCAGCAGAGTCAGAGGTCGAATTCACACACGCTCGGCACAGGCACTACAAAGTCTCCGCTACCTCAGAAAAGCCAATGAGACACGTGTGGCCTGTGTGTGGCCCTGTGTTCTCAGTCACCAGGGGTCTCGAACACAAAGACACACACAGACGGATGTAAAGGTTATGTAGCATAGCACTGAAGAGCCTGAATGAACAACGGTGATGTTAGGCTATAAAATCTATTATATTCACAACATCTTGATACCTCCAGTGAGACAAAAATGACACTGTACATCTTTACAGTAGCTTGACTCTCGAATCGGGGCTTTTCAGGATTTCTTTCCGGACCACATCATGACAAATCTCAGACTCCAATAATGGGGAACAATTCAGGCCCAGAATCCTCTGGGGTTAGGCCACGTAGTCAGAGAAATATTCATGGCCCATCCATGTCATGCAGTCATATGTTCGAATTATTTTCAATTGTCAATTGTGTTACGGCCGTAGTGTGTTTGTGTACGGCCGTAGTGTGTTTGTGTGTGTGTGTGTTTTGTTTGTTTCCTGTGTTTCTCCCCGGGTGAAGATTGCCCTTCCTCTTCCTCCCTGCCTATCGCCATGGTGACGGTCAGATTGAGCACACCTGTGTTCGGTCCTTCAGTCAGGGGGTGGAGGATTAAGGCTGGTTGCCATGGTGGGTCAGTCTGCAACTCCTGAGTTGTCTAGTAGTGTGGCTAATGTTTGAGCTACAGCTGCCGGATGGTACTACAGGGTGTAGTAGTGTGTACCGGTAGTCGGTAGTTTTGACTTTCAGCGTGTTTGTTAATATTGTGTTTGTGTTTCTTTTGAGTTTACTTGGCGCTACAATGTTCATCTAATTTACTTGGCATTGCTTATTAATACCATATTCGCTCTCCTTTTTATAGAGAGTCGTTTTTAGTTAAAGAGTTTCACGGAAACCTATTTATTTGACAAATTATAGAAATAATCTTGTTTTATTTATATTCTCCCGTCTGCCTCTTGTTCTTGTACTCCCTTCATCCCCCCCCCCCCCCCCCGCCTACTATTTGGGGACGTAAAAAACACAAAAAGTAAACGTTTTTACTAAAAGAAGAGTATTAACCAACAGTATTGGGGGGGGATATGGTTGAAACTATCTGACTTGGCTGGCATCACCAGAACAGCTGTCGTTGAAACCTGAGATAAAATTATAAACAGTGATATTCTTTCTCTTCATGTGGATTTCACAGTTGAACAAAGAAACAGGTGCAACACTGAAATCAGTGTTTCTTTCTTTTAAAGACTAAACTTAAAGCAGCAATCTTGGATTCAGATTCAACAACCAAAGCCATCTTTAGATGGATCTCCCCACCACTTTTTGGCTGGAGAAAAGTAGCCTCTCTCGAATTCATAGACGGAGCAATGGATGCAAGGACTAACTGTCCATAAGATTCATATACGTTTTAACCATGTTTTGAAGCTATACAGTGTTTGTTTACAATTACATTGTTTACAAACCATGGAATGAAACAAACTTACATCTTGGGTTCCGATGGGGTACAATAGTTGATTCAATTCATCAATTATATTTGTACAAACTATACATTGACCATCCGGACCCAAAATGAGAGCTAAAAAAAAAAAATAATAATACAGAAATAGTCAATAGACATCCTGTAGCTGTTTTCAAGGAGGAGGATGTTGTGAAACGGGAGAAGAGAAAAAAAATCTTATGCCACTACTTTGTGAAAATGAAAACGAGACAACAACGAGACAAAAAAATACTGCAATTATTGCAGCCTAAAAGGCACGCCTGGGGCGCTGGGGAGAATTAGAGGAGGAAAAATATACAGACTCTCTCTTCAAAGGCAATTAGTCTTCATATTGTGGTGTGTCCATTCAGCGCGCTCTCTTCCCACTCATGGGACCTCACATGTGGACATGGCTAATAGGCTCTGTTAATGAGCCAATCGTTCACTATCAATCTTATGGGAGGCGCAGTGTGAGAGCGGCATCCTGTTGATACGTTTAGAGGAGATGGCTGCCGTGACGCTCGCTACATCGCTACGTGACGTACGCGTGGAGGAACCGCCGAGCGATGGTTGTCGCTGAGGGGCTGCAGCAGAGCAACTTCCAAGAGTCCTTGAGAAAAAGGCAGTTAAATAAGACACACGTAAACACACACACACACACACACACACACACACTTGAATCCAGGCCTTTTTTCTAGAGGCAGGAGGAGTGCCGCCCTTTGTCCCTCGCCACCTGGTCAAAACACCAACAGCTGACTTGTTGCTGACCTCCGCAATGGCAATAAATCACTACCCCCCCCTCCCTCCCACCCCCTATAAACACATACACACACACACACACACACACACACACACATAAACACACCCTTCAGCCTCCGAACCTCCTCTCCCAACCTGCTCTCCTGTACTTCCACGCCTGCTGCTGCCATCTAAAGATAATTCGACGTGTCTTTTTTTTTCTTTCGACTATTTTCAGTTTCGTAGCCGCGTTGGCACGCCTGTGTTTTTTTACGCCCGCCTGCTGTGGCTAACCCTCCTCAAGTCGTCAGGCTCGGGCCCTATCAGCACAGCCTCATTTCGGAGGTTGGAGCTCTCTCTCTCCTATACGAAAAGCAATCCACGATAAGACACCTTACCCCGTGCGTGAGGCAGCCTTCCTCGCCTCACCTTTTTCCGGGGGAAAGGCAGGAGTGTGTAAATACATCTTAGGTCGCGACACGCCGCAATCTTAAATAAATAAGCCTTCGAGGAATGTGTCAGGACAAGGAGAGAGAGAGAGGGCCTGTTTCTTAGGCCCTTCTCTGAGATTCAGATTCAATTTAACGGCCGTTGGCACGAGTTGGCACGAGTACAAGAGACAACGAAAACACATTTGGCATCTAGCCAGACGCAATAGTGCATAGTGCGAAAAAGCCCATAAAGATGTATGTACAGATATATGTACGGTGAGATATTTACAGACAAGGGCGGCGCGAGATGGTGGTGTGCTGTCTGTCGTCTCTCCCGTGCGGTGATGACATTGCACATCGCCCTCCAGGACAGGAAAGTGTTTTTCCTTCACTTCTTTGTACCTCCTCCCATTTATCTTTCTCTTTTTTTTTCTCTCCCTTTTGCATCTCTGTCTTCTCCCCTCTCCCCCCTTGCACTCTGGTAACAATGGATGCAGACATTTCTATGGGTCGACCAAAAGTAACATGAGCTTTTAAAAGCCCTAAACATTCCTCCCTCTCTCTCCCATTCATTAATTCATCCATTCACTTTCACCCCCCCCCGCCCCTCGCCTCCCCTTTGTGGCCGGTTCCATTTTATCAGTGCCACAGCGTTCTGAGGTGACCTTACAGCACTTCATTAAGGGCATCAGCCCTGTGGCTCCACTCGATTTCCTCCATGTTTTAATTAAAAAGTGAAGAAAGTCCCCGTCTCTCTCGTGACCATGAAAGGTCATGACCCCTCCCGGGCCTCGTGGCTACTTGTGTCCCCTACCTCCTAAACACCCCCTTCCTGCCTCAGGGGGTCTGAAATCTCCTGTCAACACAGCCTTCAGCCATTATCGCTGAGCTAACTATCAACTCTCCTTCAACTTCCTTGTAATAAGTGGATGTGATTGAATTAGAAACCAGAGGGGAGGCACGGTGTTCCTCTTCTGTTTTTTTTACTGGCTAAAAATGTCTGTCTGCCTCTCGACACACAACTCAACCAGTTCAGAGGTGAGTCCTAACAGAGTCCTAACAGAGGTGATCTTGTAAGAAGCCTGTTTAAGACTACAGCTCCACACAGAGCCATGCAGAGAGAGAAACACAGGGGTGCACTTGTCATAGCCGCATTTGGGGGTGGGGGTGGGGGTGGTGTGTGTGGGGAGGAAGGGTTACAGCAATTACCGCTGACATGACACATCCAAAGGTCCCCCACCCAGAGATTGACAAAGGCAACAAATTGACTTATAATCTGTGCCGGCAGAGACGTGGCGGAACAGGCAAGCGGTAAATAAAAACATCTCCTAATGACTCCTGGTTCCTATTCGTATTGTGTGCATTGCTAGCCTCGTCTCATGATTAGAATACATTTCTTCCCTGCGAAAGAAAGCGGGCGGCCGCCGCCACTGTATCCTCCTAACGGGAGCGCCGGCGTGTCTCCTGACGAGCGCGGGGAACAGAACACAGGTCTAATGACTGTATAGTGGGAGCTCTTGTACACTTACATGACAAACGTAACCGCCGTGCCTTCGCTGCCTGCTATAAATGTCGACTCAGGCCCTGGAGCGACTCAGGGATGAAGACAGATGTTTCGTTTCATGCCGTGTTTTTCTCTCCCACACGCACACACACACACACAATATATATATATATATTTATATACAGCCAACCCTCCATTCAGTCTTGAATGATAAAGACATTCCATTCACTTGCGCGGCGCTAGAAATAGCCCCCAGCTTCAGCGAGTAGTAACTACATGTCCATAAAGGTTCCACAAGTGATTCAGACTCTTAAAGACCGCTCAAAGTGACAGGAGTCATTGGGAGGCCGATTTGTTTTCTCGTGGGGGAGTTGTGTGTGGTGGCGTTTAGCTTCCCCGGGGAAACACAGGCGATCACTGCAGCTTGTAGTGGACTATGATAAGCTTTGTGACCTCTTAACCCCCACCAGGGACGTCACTCTTGGTTTCCAAAGGAATTATATAATATGATCCAGGGGGATTCCAATAACATATTATTTGATCTGGCTAGTTCCATAGTGATATTTAAATCTCAATTAATTGAATATAAGACTTTAAGTCACTCACCTATTAGGGGTTTCTAATCAAAGGCATATTAAAACAGTTTAATACCTTTGTAATTGCTTTCTTTACTTTACTAAAAGAAAAGGGCGGGAAAAACCGCCGGAAACCAACCAATCACGTCTGTGGGAATCCCTGGTTCAGCGAGGAGGTGGGAGGGAGGTGGTAACCAGCAGGAGACCCAGGATCAAGCCCCTCCCTGGGACCCTCACGTGAGGGGGGCGATGTGATGATGATGGGGGGGTTGGTGGCCAGGAGGGAGGTGGTGGTGGTGGTGGTGTGGGGCTAGGCAGGGCAGGTGCCTCTCTTTCCCCACAGATCAGCCATGCATGCAGGTCTTGCCCTGGGGGAGCTCTACACCCTCAGATGCATTAAGAGCAATTAAACACAGCTCACACCGGAGAGCACTGACTGACGCAAGCACGCGGGGTAAAGGGATATGCACATGCAAGCACCCAGGATGAGGTGGTGAGAGACTATGACAAGAAGGGACATCGGGTAGGTAAGCTTTATACAGTAGAATCAGCTGGGTGCTTGCTTAGCCTACATCCATAATAATAATAATAATAATAATAATAATAATTCATTGTATATATTTAGCGCTTTTCCGGGGCTCAAAGACCCTGACAATATGGGGAAAATTGAAAACACAGAAACAACAAGCGACAGATAACATGAGCACATAGAACACAGAGTTAACGAACAGGCACAGGGAACAATTAACACAGCTATGTCATGGGGGGGAGGGGGGAGGGGGGTGGCAGGGTTAGGGGAGATGGTTAGGGGTACGGAAGGTTGTATGCATGGGAGAACCGGTATATGCCCTCAGGGGAGAAAACACAACTAATACAGTACCTACAGTAGTTTATATAGATATATAATCAATTATTAATAATAATAATAATAATTTATATTATTTGAAGTGCAGAGCATGAACATGTATGTGAAAGTGTACTACATGTGAGTGTATACAGGGCTGGTCATCCAATAGAATAAACTGTACATACCTGTATTGTATTTTAGAGCTGTCTTTCTGTCCATAGCTGTACCACTATGCTAACATTATTAACACAATTATTACTATTATTTGCATTAGAATAAGTAGCATTATCAGTATAATTTCGGGAGCATTGTCAATTCAATTCAATTCAATTCAATTCAATTCAATTCAACTTTATTCGCCCTGTGCAGTGCACTAGGAACATGACTTGGTATTATACCATACTAAACAAGCTACAGTACATATAACAGCAAGACGACAACACAACAAAACTCAAGACAGACTATACAGTACCAACATGAGTGAATGTTAGGAATAAATATCCTGTACGACTAAGTGCAAGAACACTTGATATGCACCTCCTTGACTCGACGTGACGTTTGCGATACGATCGGAAAGGCCGCAGTGTCGGCTTCCTGTAAACATACATACTGTTACACTTGTCCGTATGGGGGGTGTAGCGGACTAGCGGTAGAGGCAATGACCTCCTTCCAGCCATGCATGATTCTGAGGTCACAATGTGAAAGCCGGCTGTCTTATTGGCAGGTCTCCTGGGTTGAAACAGAGCTCCGGCCTCTGAGGTATTGAGCCGGGAAACGCATGTGGAGTTGGAATTGGAGGCATGCACTCTCGTACCCACTGATCACATGCTAAGCCATATGTATTCATGTCAGGCTTTTGACAACTGAGCTGCTTCCCTGATGATTCACTACTACTAGAGCATATTTCGAACGAAAATAGAGATGTGTCTATTGTAGAATCCTTTAGTGCAGCTCCTTTTCTTTCTGAATAGTTCTTCTAATCTTCAATTACTTAAAGTGTTTTTTTTTTGGTTTGGGAGGTTTTGTTTTGTTTTGATGTCAGCCCAGTCGGGGGAACAATAGGCACTCTTCGTCAGCGGCGAACCGAGTGAACATGCCCGTATGAATTTCCACAGACAGGCTTTCTAGTCCTGCCCCAAATATAGGTTGTTTACCTCCTGCGATTGCCGAACTCAAGAGACACCAGCGGATGGTTTCAGATCCTTTGGTTTCGCAACTGGTTCTGGGAACAGTTTGGAATAATAATGATTCTTTACTATTGAAACGTACTGCTTCTAAATGGGGTATGGGACATAATAATTGTTTTTATGCACTTACAGTAACAACAAATACAAAATCTATTACACAAAACGACGTGTTAGTCTATTGTCTGTAGTAGAACAGAGCTGGAAGCAGACATACAGAATGTGTGTGTGTGTGTGTGTGTGTGTGTGTGTGTGTGTGTGTGTGTGTGTGAGAGGTGTTGATGGTGACAATTTGAGATTTTCTTGTTGGCTGGAGTTGCCATGTTTTTTGTTTTGTTTTGCCAGATAAAATAATACACTCCCTCCATCTTCTGGACATATACAGTGTGGTTACATTTTCAAAATCACATCAGCCGTTTTCTTCTGTGTAGGAGTCAGGCTAATTTAGAAGCAGCCAACTAGTGGTCATTGTGTGTAAATAGCTGCTTACCATTCTAAAGAGCGGCTCTTATCGTAGGTAAAAAGGCACGGCTGTTCTAGTGTTATGCCCCCAATAGGCCTGGGGTAAGCACCGTAGAATGGTGGCATGCACGACATATACCCCACACTATAGAAAGTGGGCTATTGAGGTACTGACATCGCCAAGAGGTGCTTGCTTGTGGTGTTTAGCTCAAGTAAGGACATCCACCTTGATATGTGTATAATCTCATGAATAAATCATTTTTTCCCTTTTCACTTCTTCCCCAAAGTGGCATGGTAGAATGTTGATGGCTTTATAAAATCCCCATTCCCGCCCTACTCCCTTCTTCTGAAGAAATAGTTTTTCCTCTCTTTTACATATAAGGCCTGGCAAATTAATTCAACACAGCTTTAACTGGATTCAGGAGCGCGTGTGAGACATAACCAGACGCTGTATAGCTAAATCAACATCAGACACAGGCAGGTCCTGTGGGGGCACACGGTGGCGCTTCAGTGTTTCCTCAGTCAAAGCAGCCCGTTCGCCCCCAGTGGGGGCCTCTAATGTTTTCATTCCTGCTCTGGTTCTGATGTAGCGTGAAAATCCCCATCCTCAATTTCAACACTGACAAGTGAAAGGTTTTTGAAAAAAATAGAAGGGGAAGACGGCGACGACGACAGAGGAAAAAACAGTGCTAACCGCTATGCTAATCCCCCGCGGAAAAAACAGCTGAAGCGGTAATAGCCTAGCTAGCATCAGAGACTGGTTAGCACATAAGGGGATGAGCAAAGCAAAGAGACAGGTGGAAAATGGAGGTCCTAATAAAATAAAAAAAGCTAATTCCTTGTAGGATTAGGGATTGCAAGGACGGTTATGGGTAGCGTTATTGTGACAGACAGCCCCAGTATAAGTTGGCCAATGCTATCGTTGGCAGAAGGATGTTAACAGGCTAGCACAGCACAACCACCACCATGTCTGACCCCCCCCCCCACCCCCACCAACACACGTACATACACCATTCTCAGATAGACACATAGATACTTTGACACAGAGCCACACACACACACACACACACACAGCTGGGGCTGAGAAATCAATCACCACCTTCGAGCGCTAGGCTCGGCTGCTTTCAAAACAATGCAAATGGGAGCAGGCGGCGTTTGTGTGGCTTGTCATGTCTTCACAGAAACACCTGTTTGACATACGTTGGATTCATTGCACCCAGACAATCCGGGGAGGGAAAAAGCCTCAACAAGGTTTCTAACCACCTCAAATAATAATAAATTAGCTTACTCCTGTTTGCATTCTGTTTATCTCAATGTTGCTGACAGCCTTTTGCTGCATCAATGTTTACTACTGTACTGATGTAAATAGATAAACTGATTGATAAAGTTACACAAAAAAGGTTGTGGGAAGAAATCGCCTCTCTTCAGAGTGCAGGATTCCCATCTCTAAAAATGAGGGAAAACTTGACTCGGGCTTGACAACTTGCATTTCAAAATGTTGCTCTATGCGGCCAATTAAAAAACACATACCCTTGGACATCGGGGGCTTCTACTTTTTTCTTCTCTCTCGCTCTTTTTAGCGGAAGGCATTTTTAACCACGGACAAAGTCTACTGGACCACTACATCCCATTTGAAAACTCAGAGTGACCTTTGACCACCTAGTCCCAGGACAGAGGACTCCAAATGAAATCTTCTGTAGGAAACCAGAGGATGTCTACTAAACCTCATGCTCTACTCCTCTTCACCTTATTAAAGGGAATAGGAAGTGTCTCCAAGGCCACTAACACTGTTGGCCAATCGTGCTGTAATTTCCGGCCTAGACTCTTGATGGTGACTACTGTATGGTAGGAAATTACGCAACCTGGGAATTGTGATGTAAAAATGAAGAATGATGGATATTGTGGACTAAGAGATAGTGTACTCTTGGGTATATCTCTACTCTGTTCTAAAGAGAATGACGACTAGGCCCTGTACTGTAGGTACTGTACTGTAAGGAGTAATGAGAGAAGGGGTCAGTTCCAGCAAACTTCCCAGAAACGACCACTGTTGAATTCACTGTTGGTCGTTACAACCTTCATGAAAAAAAACACCTTGTTTTGGTTTTCTAATTCCCTGTCCGCTCTGTAGCCTATCCCCCTACTCGTGGAGGAGGTGGACTTAAAAGAAAACATATGAATTAATAATCCCTCCTGTTTTGACAATTGTTTACTCAGCCAGGCAATATGACATGAATATTCATGTACACAACCAACTATGAAAATGGCTTTGTTAGTGAAACCAAAACCCAAGCTGATTTTTGAGAGAACAGAGTACGCTCTAGGGAGGGGATTTGGATCTTAACCTGCCAAGATGGCCGCCGCCACTGACAGTGGTGAAAAATGCTTAAAAAGCCTGGCGGTGAGAGAACAATATGGCCCAAATTGTGTTTACCGCTTTGGCAGCGCAGATAAATAGTCTTTTGAGGGCGTCAACACTGGGTCAAGCTAAACAAAAAATATGGAAAAAAAACACCCTTTTCTACTACTTCTTCAAACCACCATTTTTCATACACTAAACCGAAAAAAATAAAAAAAGAAGAAAAATAACCATCACTTTAAGCCACAGTTTTTACCAGCCTCAGATAAAAGGCAAAGAAGTGGGGTATGACAAAAGGAGGGGGGGGGCCAAAGCAGATTAATGGGGGCGAAATTGATTTGTTAAGCTTCTCTCTCTCCGCTTACGGGAGCTGCAGTCAAACAGGATTTACGCAGGCGGGCCCCCCGAGATCCACATCTGCTCGGAGCCTGTCCTCTTCGGGAGAGAGGAGTGAGCTCTCCAACCTGGGCAACCGTTCGGTCCCCCTTTCCGAGCCAATGCTATCCACCAACTGGATACTGTGGATCCTGGCATAGCCCGGCAGCAGTTCTGCTGGTGTGAGTGTGTGTGTGTGTGTGTGTGTGTGTGTGTGTGTGTGTGTGTGTGTGTGGGTGTGTGGGTGTGTAGGAGGAGACGACGACACACAAAAAGTGTGCACACAAGAGAATGAGAATGGATGTGCATATCCATAATATGTGTATACAGGATCTGAGTGTATGTGTGTGTGTGCCCGTTTGTGTGTGTGTGTGTGTGTGTGTGTGCAGTGCTGCACGCTAGCTAGATGCCAGCTGTCCAGTGCTGCCCTCAGGAAGCATGTGTGTAACGGGGATGAGTTGGTCCTCCTGGCTTCCAGCAGGTCCAGCATGGTTCTGGTTCCAGGGAATGGGGGGGGGGGAGGAGGAAGGCACAAGTCTCAAGGAGAAGCACACAGCTCCTGCCTGGCTTACGCAGTTAAGACCAAACAAAACCAACCAAGGAGTCCCAGCTGTATAACAACCCCAACAATAGTGTCTCCCTCCAGAACAACAGTGAAAAGCATAAGCCTGGATTGTCACAGTTTAATTTATACCGAGCCTTTGCGATATCAAAGATACCACCGCTCATCCAAATAACACACAGACCGAGGCTCTTCTATAGCATGGTGATGGTTCTATTTGGCTTCTCTGAGACGCTACGCTACTACAGACCATCTGTCTATGGCTCTGGTGAGAAACTCACAACTACACAGAGAAGTTAACCAGACAGATAAGATAGCCAGACTGTGTTTACCACCTCAAATTAATTAATTTATGCCCCAGCCAAATCCATGTTTAGAGGTAGCTAGCTAACATTACATTGATCAGACTTTTCACTTTTCACAAAAAATGCCGGTCGAGAGAGGACGCTGGCGTTGCTTGTTCGCCGCTTCTCCGCCCGAGATCTAGGTGTAATTGCAGTATACAGAGCAGATTGTCCTACGAAGACACCTAGATTTAGATTTAGTAATCTAAAAATTAATTAGACCCCTATACTTTCTTTTATGGGTTTCTTTTTATTTTACTACTGGATCTTTTCAGTTTGTTAAGCGTCTTTGAGTGTCTAGAAAAGCGCTATATAAGTCTAATGTATTATTATTATGTCTCTACTACAGGAGGGTAAACAGAGCTAGGATGGTGAGGAGGGGGGGGGGGACAGGATGGGAGATGGGATGGTGAGGGGGGGGGATGGGAGACAGTGGTAATATAGTGGTGGGCGACCTTGGTTCACCTCCTGTCCCCACACCTCCCTTTCCCCCTAAAGCCCTCAACCATAATGAGCAAAATGAGAAGGAGAAAAAGAAAGGAGAGAGAGAGGGTGGGAGAGAGGGAGGGAGGGAGAGAGGGGAGGGACACACAGGAGGCTGTTTACTTGCATTGTTAATTTCATTAGCCCTCGGGCAACCACTTCAATATTTAACATTCTCAATTTAGCGTTCTGGCTTTTTTTCCCCCCCGCTTAACAAGTTTTGCTGCACAAGTCGCACAATTAAACAGTGGCCAAAGGTAATCCATCAGTGCTCAAGTCTTACCACTTAATAAAGTGCTACTCTATTTTCAGTCCACTGAAGACGAGTAAAGCTTGTAACAGCTGCAATCCAATGGTACTACAGCCTAACATGGCTGAATCCATTCAATGGCGCTAACTAAACAATATAGATCAGTTAATAATAATACTCCTGGTTAGCTTAGCCAGTTAGTCCATAGCATTAGCATTAGCCAGTTAGTCAATAGCATTAGCATTAGCCAGTTAGTCAATACCATTAGAATTAGCCAGTTAGTCAATAGCATTAGCATTAGCCAGTTAGTCACTGCATTTCGTTGTCTGGTACTTGTACTCTGCAATGACAATGAAGTTGAATCTAATCTAATCTAATTAGGCCTATGCTAAATGCCTGCCCTGTATCTAAATCTCCACATACAGATGTTGATGTTCAAGCCCTTTTCTTGCCATACATTTTATAACACATACAATTATCATAGTAATGACACAAAAGAAAGAATGCTTTGGGAGGTTGGGGTGGCATAGGCCGTATAACCAAGACTTTGAAATCCGATCGATAAGATTCCAATAGAACCTGCTTTGGGACAGTTTTGTGCAAAAGTGCTTTTAAGTGGTTTTGTTTGCTTGTTGTTAATGTTTGCCGAATACCTTCCCCTGGCTGGTAATGTACACTTTCAAGCTATCCTTAACCCTAACACTAACCCTCACCACTCACAGTAATGCCCAATCTTAACCCTAACCACTACAAATTATTGTCTAATACTGCCAAGTTAGTCAATAGTCATATTTATCCAGATGTTCTATTTTGACAAAAAGGAGATGGTAAATGGACTGACTTACAGTATATAGCGCCCAGGCGCGGATCTATGGGTGGGCCTGGGTGGGCCTAGGCCCGCCCAGATTGACAGCTGGCTTTTTTATAATAAAATATTTTTAAAGTTTAATTTTCACTAACTAACTGTAATGTGAATAGTTTTGTCTTGGAAATGATTAAAAGTATGTATTAATACTAATAATATTCAACTTCCTCTCT
Source organism: Nansenia antarctica (assembly GCF_963989245.1). NCBI lineage: Eukaryota > Metazoa > Chordata > Actinopteri > Argentiniformes > Microstomatidae > Nansenia > Nansenia antarctica. The sequence goes on along the minus strand of NC_137687.1, from coordinate 10,312,293 downwards.
TACGTTTACATTGCTTCCTCTTTTACGTTTACGAACCAGCCACTCAACCAAAGCTGGTAACATTCCCTACCACTGTAATAGATGGGAAATCGCGCTCCTTCAGTAGAAATTGGTACGAGAAGTTCAAGTGGATGGAATATAGTAAAGAAAGAGACGCTATTTTTTGTAAAGTATGTCGACATTTCCCAGAGGCGCACACGGAGTTCACTTTTATAAGAGATGGATACAAAAATCACGTTGCGTGTAGCTCTGGCTGTGTTTACGAGCGAATCATGCGAAAGGGAGCAAGATATGGCAAGGGACCTAACCCTAACCACTAACCACTAATAAGCTCATAATTCATGTATTAATAAGAATAAATACATATAGAAATGTATTTCGTTATACTGTGTGTATTCGTTCATTTATTTGTTCATACATTCATTTAGGTACCTATATATTTATTGTTAATTCTGTCAGACTTGGTCCTCCATAGTTGATGGTTATTGGTTAATTCATTGACTATTGCGTGCGCTTGAATGCCCTGCGTGTGTGTATTATAATAACTTGTTTGGCTGTCCGTTGCATTCTCTGGGTAGACAGGTACTTTATTTATTTTCCGTTCGTTTCATGGTCTGCATAGTGATCTCCTCCAGTCCCTGCGAATATTTTGCGTGTGTGCGTGCGTGCGTGTGCGTGCGTATGCGTGTGTGTGCATGCGTGTTGGTCGTACCCAAATGTTTCGAGCACCCACGGGCAGAAACATAAATCGGCGCCTATGATCGCGAGCCCGGTTGTGTTCCATCCATCTGGCTGCTCATACATAGGTCTAAAACGTGCGGTGATGAGTTTCACTCAGGCCTACCCAGATTTTTCCAGGCCTACCCATCAGCCACTTTCTGTATCCGCCACTGATAGCGCCTCATTCCAAAGTGCTTTACAATGGCTTCTCATTCACCCATTCACACACACATTCACACACCAATGGCGGCAAGCTACCTTGCAAGGCGCCGGCCCGCCCATCGGGAGCAGCGGCTCCGTGGCCAGCCGGGGTTCGAACCGCCGAACTGCCGACCTTGCAATCATTAGACCCCGGCTCTACCTCCTGCGCCACCGCCGTCCCCCGAGATGCCCTAGATGTCCCCGTTTGGACGCAACAGGACACTGCAGAGACCTACTAACTAGTATTCTTGTCGTTGTTGTATATGCCTGGAGAGCCGTTGGTCTCTGAGGAAGAAAACAACACTCTAACCAGCGGCGTCACAGAGACAGAGGCGCCATCATCATCTCCATAAGCACGCCTCCCCGCGAGCACGCCTGGTGAACCCTGTCCCAAGGTATCCATACCCATACGCTGACATACGCTGTATACCGTATACGGTGCCGTGGATTCCAGCTCAAAAGAGAGCTTTGCATAATGCCTATATTTCCATTTGGCAGGGGAATGCATACAGGCAGTACAGTACAGCGTCACTCCAAAGAAGCCACATCCCAGAGGAGACAAACTGTACAAATCTCTCATATGAGCCTCATACGAGCCTATAGATGCTCCTTGTAACGATTAGGAACAAAAATAAAATCCCAAATCGGGGGTATTTTCATCCGCTGCGCAGTACAAAGCTCAACACAGCAACTTTTGGGCATTCTAATACTGTATATAGAAATGTACATAAATTGGCTAGCAATCACGTTATTGAAGACCAGGCAGTTTTAACGCAAGCCTATGGGAGACAGGGGTTTCTGTCCCTTTGGGGAACATTGGGGGGAGGGGGGGGGGAGCTGGTGGTGATTTAACAAAGAAACTAACCCGGATGTACCGGCTGTACTGTATGTACTGTATACTCTAGTCTAGCATGACTGCCTCAGATTCTCCGACAGAGCAACAGAATCATGTGACCATTGTGACACACACCCCAGCCTCCCCCCCAATCCCGCCTCTGCACAGGATTCCATTGTGGGAGTTTTTACCCAGGTATCCATTTGTAAATGATTTCTTTCAGCGAGTAGTAAGGAGTGTAAGGAGCTCCCCGCCCCCCCCCCCCCCCCCCCCCCCCCATCCCCAGCCAACTGATTTATTAAACAATTTGCATGTAAAAAGTTCAGAGAATTGACATTGCCAGGCGAACTGGCGAGGCGAGGCATTAAAATATTGCCACAATAGTGCCGGAGACCTTTTCATTTACCATTCAAAACAAATCTCACTGCAGCAGGCAGAAAATAAATTGTGACTTGTAAGTAAATACATGTAATTGAAGCAGTGGACTGTTGAAACGGCATCAAGAGAAGGAAGGCTCTTTCTATTATGGGGATATTTATCTTCCCTCCCAAACAAAAAGGCCAAGGGAGAAGGAAGGGGGAGGGGGGGTTTGCAGCACTCTGTGTGTGTGTGTGTGTGTGTGTGTGTGTGTGTGTGTGTGTGTGTGTGTGTGTGTCTGTGTGTGTGTGTGTGTGTGCGTGTGTGTGTGTGTGTGTGTGTGTGTGTGCGTGTGTGTGTGTGTGTGTGTGTGTGCATTTGTCTGTATGCGTGTGTGTGTGTGTGTGTGTGTGTGTGTGCGTGTGTGTGTGTGCGTGCGTGTGTGTGTGTGCGTGCGTGCCTGCATGTGCGTGCGTGTGCATTTGTCTGTATGTATATGTATGTGTGTCTGTGTGTGTGTGTGTGTGTGCGTGCGTGCGTGCGTGCGTGCCTGCATGTGCGTGTGTGTGCATTTGTTTGTGTGTGTGTGTGTGTGTGTGTGTGTGTGTGTGTGTGTGTGTGTGTGTGTGTGTGTGTGAGTGTGTGTGTGCGTGCGTGCGCGCCTGTGAGTGCAAACCGCCGCGCATCTTTCCTGCGAGCGAGGGCCAATGAAGGAAGAAGCACAATGCAGGATGAAGGACAAACCCGGGGATATTGTGCGTGACATTGGACATCTGTGGGTAAGTAATGATGGGAGCGGCGTGTGACACGCCAGCCTCCGCGGTGATGGCAGCGGCTCCTTGTTCGCTGCACTGTGTCGCCTGTGTCCTCTCCTCCGCCACCTCTTCATTAGCGAGGGAGCTTTCCCCCCCCCACTTCACCCGTCATATGTGCCGCCGCTAAGGGCAACTAATACCTCAGCCGTAAACACACCACCGCATTTAACCACTAATTTATGGAACGAACACACGCACAGGCCTGGTTATTTTTGCACTTCATGAAATAATCATTCGTTCAATGTTCAATGAGGAAAGCAAAAATCAGAGGGATTTGTTCTTTTTTTTCTTCCTTTCTTTCTTTTTTTCCCCCATCCCTCCTTTCTCACCGAGGTCACCCGTTCATCCTCTCCAGCTCTCGGGCAGGTTCAAACCGGGGCCGCGTCACCTCCAGTTAATCGGAGTAATAACCTTTAATTGAGGAATAATCCCCATGAATTAGATCCGGGGCCGCACAGATAATGACCAATTGTCTGTTGACACCACGAGACAATGGACTTGTGGGAGAGCTGTGGTACCAAAATGGCCAGATGTGTGGTGGCACATAGGACGAAGGATTTAAGAAGGAGGGGGGGAAAAGAAAAGAAACCGAAAGAAAGAAAGCTTGAAATCCTCAACTATTACAGTCGCTATTCCCGACCATGGTGGAAACCACTGGGGAATGGAGGGAGGGGGGGGGGGGTTAGGTGGGAGGAGTTAGGGGGGGGGGGCTCTCCAAAATCAGCAAGGCGCTTTAGGTGTGGCGTTGTTTTGTAAACACGCCGGCACTGCAGGTAGCGCATCTATAAATGTCACTCAAGAGGCGGCATAATTTCATTTTGTTTGGAATAAATAAACCCATCATCCCTCAAACTGATTACGTGCCCCTCGGAATCTTTGGGCTTTGACTCCAGCTTTGATGAAACGACGCTCCCGCTTAATGACGCTGTTGATTCATCCCCGTTGGGGATCAGAGAGAGAGCGAGAGAGAGAGAGAGAGAGGGGTTGAAGGCTCAAGAATCAGTTGAGTACCCCTCCGTCACGCTCTCACTGAAGGAAACGGACAAACAACAACAGCAATATCCTCAGTCAGTCTCAGTCATGAATAAGTCATATTTGGCCTCCGATATATGAGGGGAATATAAAAGCTAATTACCATATTTCCCATTAATGGGGGGAGAGAAAGTTTTTTGAAAAGTTCATTTTAAACCACAGTAAATTTCTTAATTATGGGTCTTTTCCTTGTTATTCTTGTTAGGCATGACAGTAACTGAAGTCCACAATGGCCAATGTTCTGTGGATTTATAAGCACCCGGAGAACTCTGGGCAAAGCTGATAAAGGAGAAGCTGAGCTAGGTTCGCGTTCTCGGGCTAAAACACTCATTTTTTTACGGTAATAGGAAGTATTTATTTGGACTCTCACACTGGCATTGTGCCTGTTATTAGGAGATTTGAGACAAGCTATACAAACTTTGAGTGTGAGTCCTCTCTTCTGGATTACAATTGCAACTATAGAGCCACACTCTCAATCTATCTGCTATCAAACATTGTCCACAACAAGAGGGTACACTGGATTTATTAGTTAAAGAGATAGTTGTTGCTCAAAATACAAATACAAATCATGATCTCAATTATAGTGTCTGATCATGATGAATATGTGGCTACTTTGCCATCAACAGGACAAGTTGTAACTGTATTTATATACAGTGACTTGCAAAAGTATTCACCCCCCTTGGCTTTTTACCTATTTTATTACATTACAACCTTTTTTATATATATATATTTCTCATTTCATTTAAAAACTAACTATGTTGTGCAGATTCATCAAATAAAATTCTGATTAAAATTTTTTTTAAATTACAGGTTGTAATGTAATAAAATAGGTAAAAAGCCAAGGGGGGTGAATACTTTTGGAAGGCACTGTATGTATAAATATACATCAATTGGCTAGCAATCACGTATTGAAAACCAGGCAGTTTCAATGCAAGCCTATGGGAGACAGGGGTTTCTGTCCCTTTGGGGAACATTGGGGGGAGGGGGGGTCTGGTGGTGATTTAACAAAGAAACTACCCGGATGTACCGGCTGTACTGTATGTACTGTATACTCTAGTCTAGCATAACTGCCTCAGATTCTCCTACAGAGCAACAGAATCATGTGACCATTGTGACACACTCCCCAGCCTCCCCCCCAATCCCGCCTCTGCACAGGATTCCATTGTGGGAGTTTTTACCCAGGTATCCATTTGTAAATGATTTCTTTCAGCTGATCCTCATTGGTTAAAGGGGTAGTTGTTGCTCAAAAATACCAAATTCACATCATGATCTCAATGATCGTGTCTGATCGTGATGAATTATGTTGCTACTTTGCCATCAACAGGACAGGTTGTTTCAACTCAGAGATCGGCCCTTACTCTTTCACACCCAAGACCCTCGCTGACATGCATGAATGCATGAGAATGAGCAAACCCCATGAACTTACCATGACTTCCCCCATATCTGCATTGGGCAAAAATGGGTCGAGCTAGAGATACAGGAAGCCTGGGCTTTAGTTCACTAACACCCACATCGATCCAGATCAACCAGGAGCCAGTGGGCGTGAGGAGCCAGGGCCCTTTGATCAAAGCAGCGGCCATGACTGCTTCTTCAAGGCAAAGCCCGTCTTCACAGTCATATCACAGGAAAACCTCTGAGAGCTCAACACCTCCCTCTCCTCTCTCTCTCTCTCTTCCCCTTCATACGGTACCTCTCTGCCAACAGGGATCATTGTTTTAAACTGCCAAAAGACGTTAAGTCACTGTCTGCTTGGAACGGATCCAGGGAGAGAGAGAGAGATTGAAAAATGAGATTGAAAATAAAATCTTACCAGAGCAAATACGCTAATCCTCGCACTTTGCCGCCTCGTTATTTGTGCACTTAATTAAAATGCTCACGCTCTCCTTCAGGCGGTTACCAATACTTGATGCGCTGGATTACCGGCGGCACAGTCGGACATAATTTGTTTTTAATAAAACATCTGAGGGATTAAGTCAATGGAGTTTGCGGAGATTTAGCTCTGAGGAGCCGCGGCGCGTCTCGTAAAACGCTGAGCACAAACAAGGCAACAAATGGTTTGGCATCTTTAATAGGCATTTAATTGCTCTTAATATAGAACAAAATGAGAACAAAATGACGATAATGACAGGGATTGCTAACAAATGCTAATACTGTAAACAGAGACAAAATGCATACGATTAAGGCAGCTTTACCTATATGTTTGCATTTGTTTGTACTAATTTGGGGTGAAATTGCTGGGGTATAATGTTGAGAGAGGTAGTATTAATTAGTGGCCTTAATGAGGGTTTTTATGGGTTGCCACAGTAGAGAGCACATAAAACGACAGCGTCATCACTAATTCAACATGGCAGGCCTGCAGAACACCATCTGGTGCCCAAGAAACTGTTAATAAAGTCACAATTATCTTTTTGTAAGCACTTTATTGAGAATAAAATTTGCAAATTAATTAGCTTGAGAGTGGAGTCCATGGGTAAGGAGGAGGAGGCCAAATCACCAAAGATAGAGAGACACAAGCCATTTCATTCACAAACATTTGCAACCAAACAAACCCGTTGGTGGTAATGATAATTTGGGGTTTCATTGCCGACAGTTTCAGACAAAGGCTTTGTTTCTATTTTTAATTGCGCCTCACATCCGCTAACACGCATCCCATAATGAGTCTACACATTTAGCTGTAGCCTCCCCTCTTCTCATCACCAACAAACAAGAACTCGCTGGAAAAGGACTTTACATTGCTCGTAATTGCACAGTAGGCTACGCTAACAGCTGGCTATCACGCAACAGCAGGAGAACACTAGCCTCCGTGAAGTTTAGCAGCAAGCCTATTCACCATCAATATAGCTGGGCCCAAGAAACTTGGTTATTAACTATGTTTACAATCACTGTTACTTTCTCAGCACGAAAAGCTTCTTTAATTGTTTCCCTCAGTTTTTCCCCCCACTTTTGTTTTAGTTCCTTTTGTCTGCTCCAAAAACATTCATTAATGCCAAAGAGGGGCCAGATAATTTAGTTAATCCCCCTCTGCCTAAAACCTTTAGGAGTTTTAAATCATGCTGATTGTGTGGATGTTTCTCCTCGCTGACAACACTACATCCCATTTCAGCACTTTTTTAGCTAGCCTCAAAACTCTCTCTCTCTCTCTCTCTTATGCACACTGGAAAACATAGGCCTAACAACCTAAATGGACTGACTTATATAGCGCCTTATTCCAAAGTGCTTTACAACGGCCTCTCATTCACCCATTCACACACACATTCACACACCAATGGCGGCAAGCTACCATGCAAGGCGCCAGCCCGCTCATTGGGAGCAATTTGGGGTTCAGTGTCTTGCCCAAGGACACTTCGACATGTGGCCAGCCGGGGCTCAAACCGCCGATCTGCCAACCTTGCGATCATTAGACGCCGGCCCTACCTCCTGCGCCACAGCCGCCCCAACAACCTTCACTTGCATTCGGGGCATTCTAACAAAGCACACGGACGCACTAGAGTTGGGATTGGACAGGATTGGGTCCTGGCCAGGCCAGATTTTCTTACAAATTAGACAACATAGGTCAAAACACTGGGTTTGCCGTGAAAGCGCTGTGTTTAACAAACATTTAGATAATCATCTTGTGTGACCTGTGTGATATCTCACAACACGTCTACTGCTCTCTCCTGTTCTCTCTCTCTCGCTCTAGCAGTGAGAGACCCCACAGCAACAGCAGCACCCTGTTCAATTAAATATTTGTGTTGTTTTAATTTAGGCTAGGTTATATTAGCGGCAGATAATAATGCAAATAATTGTGTTCTTTCTTTCTCTCTTTCTGTTAGGCATAATTAGGCTACTGAAATCCCTCCTATCGGTGTTCAAAGACTGCGGGAAAAAACATTCCCTATTCTCTAATGTTCTGCTGTGTCATGGCCTCTTCGCATGCATCTGACCGAGGGGTATCGTATCATTAGAAAGCAAAAAAACTAATTCCACTGCATGAAGCCTTCTCTCGGAGTGCTATTGACATACAACAATAGAGTTGTATAGATAGAGTTGTTGATTGTAACTTAAGGTGAGTGTTTCAAGTCTCTCTCTCTCTCTCTCTCTCTCTCTCCACTCTTCTCAGTGATTGGCTTTCTCCTCCTCCCCAAACTGCTCAAAACTTTACTTCTGTAGCTCAATAGAATATGCTTTGGAAAAAGGCACACCCTTTATTTTTAAGGCTCGGGTCTCATCTCAACGGGCCTGGGTCCGGCTTACATTTTCAGGCCTGATCCAAACATACACACACTGTATGTCTCGTACAGACATCAAACACATTTGTGACACGTCCCAATGCTTAGGTCCTCATGTCGGGATCCGATGTAACGTTCAGACTTTTCTTTTCGAAAAAAAATGTCAATACATTTCCGCGTTGTTGAAAATCAATGACACGTCGTTAGTCAACGAACACAGCTTGCTTTGTGAGCCTGCTAACAATGTAAGGTAGTGTTCTAGTTAACTAGGTAGCAGTGGGGATTACTCACCTCATCCATTGCCTTGTTGCAGTGTTTTGGCTCGACTAGCGAGTTTGTGTTGTGATTCTCAACGACGTTGAAACGTAGTTCCGTGTTTCAAAAGAAAAGTCCGAACATTTTGATTGGTTGCCGACATGCGGACCGAATGACCAGACTGTGTCACACATGCACATCACGCATACATACAGAACACACACACACACACGCACACACACACACACACACACACACACACACACACACACACACACACACACACACACACATTTCCTTAACCATGAAGCAGACAACACACAAGCCTACATAAATTCACTAGAAGGTATAACAACACAGACACCAATGACTGTAAGGTAGTCTTTACCCCGAGGCAGCTTCCTCCTCTGAGTTCTAGGTCATGTTTAATATACTTCTGGGATAGTAGATGTTTCTCAGAGACATGTTCCAGTGAGGACTGTGACTGTGGTGAAGGAGGGAGGGGGGGTGGGGTGGTTGGGTGGGTGGGTGGGAGATATTCCTTCTCTATGTCTCTATGAGGCTCTTATCTGTGACCCCCCCAGCGGTGGAATGCCCTCTCACCCAGTCATCTCACACTCCCATGACCTCTTCCTATTCCAGCCAACACAAGACGATATGAGCAAATATTTCAGAAAAATAAGAGCTGACAAGTCCATTCCTTGCTTCTAACCCCCCCCACCCCGCCCCGCCCCCATCCTCCCCTGTTTTGAAGGGGGGGGGGGGAAATAAAGTAAGGTGGATTAATTCTCGACTGACCATGGTTTAACCTGAGAGACAGGAAGTGTAAAATGGAAAAGCGATGACATTGAGGTGCAGAGATTACCCACTCCGGTACCATTTATTTCCCATTTAAAAAGGGTGGAGGGAGCCTTCGGGAGGGGAGAGAGAGAGAGAGAGAGAGAGCAACACCACTTTAGTCAAAGAGGGGAAAGAGAAAACGGATGTGTGCGGTAATTGTTCTCATTAGCATGATTTATGTACCATAAATTCTCAGCTGTTCAAGTATCCCTTTGAAAGAAAAAGAGAGGAGAAAGAATCTCCTTTTTCAATGTTTAATTACCTGGGTCCCTGGCAGCGAGGAGGATGCTACACTGAGGCGATCACTCCTGAGTCTCCTGTTATTTAATGAAACTCGCGTGTACCCGCATATGCATAACCGGATTTGTGGTAAACAAACAGCACACATTAAACATGCTAGTCTTTCTCAGAGGAGCGGGGGCCCTAAATGGCATTTGGGGGAAAATTACCACCATACATTTTATTTGCGACATGCTTTGTGTGTGCCGCCGAGTGGGTAATTGACAACGCTGTAATGAAATCACAGGTAGAAACCGTCGGAATGTGTTTATTGGACAAAGTCAATAGCACACACAATGTAACGCCCTGCTGACTGAGGGTTTAGGAATACAATTATGATCAATTTGAGTGCCGGGGGCGGCCATTTTGTATGAGTCTCACACAGAGAGAATAGGCGCCCTCACACGAAGCAAAGCTCATAAAAACAACCTTGGCTATACGTTTTGCTTATGACTATGAGGAGATCCGGCGCTGGCAGAACAAATACACGCTGTGTAATAGGCTCATCTCCATAGAAGCCATCCAAGCAACTGGATCAAAGAAGTAGAGTCCTGCCTCTTTTGTTGTGGGCAAAAAGGTTGTGACCAAAGGATTTACACAACGGGGGAGGCTCTCTTTCCTCTGTGTGTGTGTTGACTAAAAGACTATTGAACACACAGAACGGCAGAGAAGAGAAATCACAACAACAACAACTCAATGGTCAGTACTGTACAGTCAGGACACGTCTCTCTCTCTCTCTCTCTCTCTCTCTCTCTCTCTCTCTCTCTCTCTCTCAGGGTCCTCTTCCTCTCCTCTCCTCCCTGTACTCTCCCTTCCTACTCTCCCTCCCCGTGTACTCTCCCTTCCTACTCTCCCTCCTCCCTGTACTCAAGTCGCTCGTCCACTCCTCCTTCTCCTCCTCCGAACCCATCAGCGATTCATGTCCTTGCCCTGGCGAGAGAGTGTTCGCATCAGCATTCCTTCCCCTTTTTTTTTCTGAAGCAGAGATCTGATTCCTCGAGTGCGTCGCTCGCTCGCTACACTTCACGGCTCAGGTACTTGCCTGTACGCCGAGCGGACGGTCTATATGCTACTCTGCACACCGCACTGCCCCCTTTCTCTCTCTCTCTCTCTCCCACTCCAGAAGCAGCTTTGACCAGCCACTGAGACGGCGGCAAGTCCAATGTATCGACTTTACAGACGGGAAAAGTGGGCTCTGCCTGTGTTTCTGGTTGGAACACGAGTCGCCTCCCGCCTCCGCGAGAATCACGAGGATTGTGGATGAGTGCAAAAAAACTAGAAAACAAATAAAGGCTGAATACTGAAACAATAGTTTACTGTATACTGTTATTATATTAAGTAACTCTGTACTCCAGTAACAACATGTTACTAACATACTGATACGTACTGTAGTACTACTGTACATCTGCAGCTTGGTAATTGCATATTAGCCCACGCAAACCACTCAACTTAGGGTGGCGGCTGTGGCGCAGGAGGTACAGCCGGTGTCTAATGATCGCAAAAGTTGACAGATCGGCGGTTCCAGCCCCGGCTGGCCACATGTCGAGGTGTCCTTGGGCAAGACACTTAACCCCAAATTCCTCCCAATGAGCGGGGCCGGCGCCTTGCATGGTAGCTTGCCGCCATTGGTGTGTGAATGTGTGTGTGAATGGGTGAATAAGAGGACGTTGTAAAGCACTTTGGAATAAGGCGCTATATAAGTCATTTACCATTTAATCGCATATTACCCAACACAAACCGCTCAACTCTATGTACCAATGCAATTGTTTTATTACTATGCAAAAACAAATGATCCTACAATGTCGTTGCCGGACGAATGACAGTGTTTCTTACACCGGGTTAGGGAAAGCAAAGTTACCGGATCAATTAAAAAAGAAAACAATTTAATTTACCACTTTGCTAGATCACAAAGACAACGAAAAGACAATAGTCTTAAAAGGATCCTTGGTACACGTGCAGCAGAATCCAGAGAACCCATAAGGGGCATATCTGATGATAGTCTATTCTGACTAGCAAGCAGGGAAGGCAACACTATCAGGTGGGTTTAGAGACAACACTATCAGATTGCACACTTGTGCAATGACTTAAGAGAGGCAGATGGAGACAGTCCCACCGTGTTTTCTCATTATGCTATCAGGTAGCATCGGCTGACAACAACATCTTCCAGCCTAACCTCTAGACTACGGGGCCGCTCCAACTTCCCATAGTCTTGATGAACCCTGTGACCTCATCGCCGTGGTTACTCCAGGTTTTGTTTATCAGATGTACCAAGGCCTTCCCTTGGAAATGTCACATAGTGGTTATATTTAGACAGGGTGGAGTTTTTTTCATTGTGTGATATCAGGTCAGAGCATCTTGGTTGTGTGTGTGTGTGTGTGTGTGTATAGGACAACAACAATATACGCTGACCTATGGATTTAGTATAAGGGTTTCCATGGAAATGTTAGGAGTAAGTGCTTTCCCGTCCCGCGTCGCGTTTGAGAATCCGAGATGTGACCTGGGCTTTACATTCTTGCAGTAAAGAAATCCGGAAGGCCGCCTTCCATTATACATATAGATATACTATAATGCACCGATCATACCTCCGTTTTGTTATCGACAAAAACAGACATGTATTTTTTTCTCACATTTCAATAATAATAATAACTTTGATTTCTATAGCGCCTTTCAAAAACCCAAGGACGCTTTACAATTCTAAAGGGGAATGGTCAGACAGACAAAACAGAAAACAAACAAAGCAAAACAGAAACAGTGACTAGGGGCCAAAGGCCTTGGTGAACAGATGGGTTTTTAAGACTAGGAAAAAGCAAAATAGTGAAAATACCACCGTTCATCTGTGATCAGACTTTGCTGAGGTGCTGGAACTGAAGAGTATCAATAGAGTGCAAAATAACAGCATCCACACAATCAAACACTGTGCAAAAAAAACGTAGTTCAAACAACATCAGACTATGAAAAAATGAAATAATTAG
>NC_137687.1:10267279-10294779 GCF_963989245.1 Nansenia antarctica | reverse complement strand
TCCTTGCAAATAAAAGCCCAGGTTGTGGGTTAATGTGCTCTATCTTTTGCATGCAGCAGGCTTATAGCGGCCCACCCTCTGTTCCTCTCCTATGGTTTCACTACATCGCTGGGAGGGTGGGAGATTGATTGGGCCCCGGTATTTACTACCGCGCGCGGGAAGGGCCCAGGTGCTGGGGAACACAAGCGCCACGCTTTGTTTTTATACGCAGTTTATGGCACAGCTGTTCCAGCGGGGCTGACGCTGCAGTCATAATCACTGGCTGAGTGTGGGAGCCACTCAGAGAATCATCAAGGGCTTCCCGAAATGACGGCATTAAAAAACAAAACCCGGGAGGGAAGCAAGGCCACAAAACATCCCTGAGGTTGTTTGTTTTTTTTTCTTTACTTTTTTTTTTATACTGGCTTGGTTGGCGCAGAAGGTCGAGGTCAAAGTTCAACAGAGAGAACTTTGTGTGGAGAAGTTTATAGAGGGATTCTGTGTAGAGTGTAGAGAGGGAGGCAAGCAAACCACAATTTCTTCTTCAACCCCGCCCCCCCCCGCCCCCCGCCCGTGCACGCTCGCCCGCTCTCAAAAAGTTTGTGGCTCATGACTGCCGTCCACTCATTAAACAATACCCCCCGCCCCCCCCTACCCCCCGCCCCCCCCTTCCCCCCCCCCCCCCATACACACCCTGCCTGCTAGCCTCCCACCCTCACGCCCCCACGTCCTCCAGAAGCATTAGCGGTGTGCGCGGCAGGGCCGCCCGAGTGCCACTGTAATCATTGTAATGCATCTCTGTTCTTTTAATTAAGGGATAATGTCCAATTTCATGACGTTTATGAGGTTATAACATCCATTAGCCCGCAACAGATGCTGTGGCTGAATAGCTAACTAGCCTCGAGCCGCCCCACGAGGGGCCTCCGCCTGGCCAGAGAGAGACATCGTCCGGCTCTTGGCGGCGCAAGCTAGCTGTCCACGGACGGTCTCTCTCCTCTCTCCCTCTCTCTCTCTCTCTCTCTCTCTCTCTCTCTCTCTCTCTCTCCTTCACTCTTGTTTCTCTCTCCCTCCCTCCCTCCCTCCCTGTCTCTCGTGTCTCTCTCTCTCTCTCGTTTCTTGTTTCTCTCTCTCTCTCTCATCTCTCGCTTGTATATCTCTCCCTCGTGTCTCTCTCCCTTGTGTGTCTCTCTCTCTCCCTCTCTCTCGTGTCTCTCTCTCTCTGCCGTGTCTCCCTCCGTCTCCCTCCCTCCCTCCTTCGTCCGTGTCCCTCTCTCTCTCTCTCCCTCCCTCCCTCCCTCCCTCCCTCGTGTGTGTGTCTCTGTGTCTCTCTCTCTCTCCCTCTCTCCCTCTCTCCCTCTCTCCCTCTCTCCCTCTCTCTCTCCCTCTCTCTCTCCCTCTCTCTCTCTCCCTCTCAGCTGAAATTGGAAAGGGATTTAAAGAGTATAGCTATTGAACTTTAAACAGCTTATAGCCATGGAACATAAAACTGGCATTAAAATTTGTGATTGCAATTAAACGGAAGTTATTCGCAATGAGAATGTCAAAAGCAGTTCTAATCATTTTTATTGTGGGCCGCTTAATTATTGCGTGGCACTTTTTTTTTCGGGCCCGAGCCAAATGGTTTCCGGGTGCATAATTTCAACCTTTAGCTGTTCTTCTCCCGTCTTATGCCAACAGCGAGACGGGCCAGACTGTCGGTAACCGCTGGATTCCAGCAAGATGTGCTCTCTGTCTGAACCTCTCCAAAAGTCTCTTCGTTTTTCGGGCACACTGCCAGCCCCCCACCCCCTTTTATGGATGACCTCAATTTTCTTACACGCACCTTCTGCCCATCCCAGTGAAGGGTGAAGGACACCCATCTACCCCCCAAAACATCGATAGAGATATCAATCTTATATCTGCAATTCAGCTTTAGATCTAAAACTACAATTTTTGGTGATTTACTATGATTCCGGTATATATTCTTTCTCAAATTGTCTCTGATACGTCTGTAATAACACTCATCTACACCGTCAAAGCGTCTAATTACAATTTTCACTGAGTCATTACAGAGGGGATAGGAATGTATTAGGGGGAAAAAATGTCCTTGAAGGGAACGAAGCCCTCAGCCACAGTTGTCTAAGTAACACTACCCTCCCCCCCCCCCGCCCCCCCCCCATCCCCCCCTCCCCCATTTCTCACGGGATGAGCGGAACGTCATTGTAGTGACAAGTGGGTCTTGCTCATCCACTCATCCCCTGTTGATGAAGGGGAGGGGGGGGGGGGGGGGGGCACCTGCCCTGACGACCCCCCCCCCCAGAGGCTCTGCTGTCGCCCCTGTTCTGACGGGGAGTCAGGCTGGGCTTGGTGAGGCAGGGATTGGGGGGGGCAGGGGCTGGAGGACAGGGAGCAAAGCCTACTGGCTGTCCCCAGGGCAGGGTGCGGGCTGCTGGGCAGCTGTCCGGTAATTAGTCCCCTCCCTGGTGCCCGCCCCCCTGGCATCTGTGAGGGCAGCGCCGTAACACGGCCGTGGCCCCTGGCCAGCTCTCTGGGACGCACACAAATGAGATTCATTACAGTTTATTCAACAACCAGCTAACATAAACACACACACACACACACACACACACACACACACACTTGTGTGTACTTGAATTGTGCACAGGGTCGGTCATATTAGCAAAAACATAAAAGTGATTGCACACACGCACACAGACACACAGACACAGGCACACACACACACACACACACACACACACTTGTGTGTACTTGAATTGTGCACATGGTCGGTCATACTAGCAAAAACATAAAAGTGATTGCACACTCCCACACACACTCTCTCACACAACACACACACACACACACACACAAACACACACACACACACACACACACACACACACAAACACACACGCGACTTGCTGCTCTCCTTGCGTGCGGCGGTTGTTTACCCTCAACAGGAAGTGCCGCCAGGAGCGTTCACTACTGACACCAGACAATATTTGATATTACAGAGAGTGCCGTGCAGCCCTGTCCCAAACGTCTATTTCTCCTCTCCTAGGTGCCCTAAAACCAACCCCCCTCTCAGTCTGAACAGGCAGCCAAGCGCCATCAATCCCCCCCCCCCCATTCTGATATGCAGTCAAGCTCACTAAAAGACTGTCTACAAAAAAGCACTCCACTTTTTTACAACGTTGTATGTTCCCCTGCCTTTGGCCTTCATAAAGCAGTTAGTGTTTACCGCACTCGGCTGAGTAATACCCTGTCATGACTTGAACAAAACAGTGCCCTGAAGATATTAGGGGACATGGGGGGGGATGGGGGGCATACTCCCACATTCTAACACCTTCACAACCTATTTTCTCCATCCCTCTCTCTCTCTCTCTCTCTCTCCCCTTTTCCCTCCCCTACTCCTCCTTCGACGTCTCTCTCACTCCCTTCCATTTCTCATTGTCTTCTTCCCTCTTCCCGCCTATCCCTCTATCACTCCCTCCTCCATCCATCCCTCACGCCCCCCCCCCATGTCCCCCCTGTCCCCCACCTGCCGCTCTTTTCTCCGACACCACAATATAACAATCCTTCTCTTCTCTCTCCTTGCTCACTCTCTCCCTCTCCTCTTCCATCTTCCTCCTTCCCTCCCGCCACTCCCTTGAGGCCCTATGGGGTTGTCAGTGACAGCGTCAGTACTTTCTTGCCTTTTCATCTCTCTTTCTTTCCCCTCGTGTCGCCGTCGCCTGCCGACCGTTTGAGGGGTCTCAGTCTCACTCTGGGAGAGAGCCTAAGTGTCCTTGGGTTGAAGGGGGCTCCGGAGGAGGTAATGGCGACGGCTGGTATGACTAATGGGGAAAACCCGTGACAAAATAAGACAAATGGTTTGGACCAACTTCATTACCTAAGTGACAGCTTGACGGCGTTCCTGCCACCGTATAATATGGTATTTTTCATCTGTGACTCATTTGGAAACAAAATGATGATGGTTGGTTGCGGCGCGGAGGCCTAACTTTTTTATGATATGAAAATGGGCAGATATCAAATTTGTGCCAGAGCACAAATAATGCGTGTGAAAAGTGTGGAGAAGCTGGAGCGGGTAGCCGTGTGTCATATCTTGAGAGAGATAGAAGGCTGGCGCAGAGCGAATCTGGGAGAAGAGGTGTGAGGGAAGATGTTTTGATGCAATGCTGTGATATCAAGTTTCTGACATCAAACCATTGTGCAGCACTGCACCACTGTACAGGAACAAGAACAGGCTGTTCCTCAACCGCACTTCTCACTTCGCTTCGTGTATTCTGTACTGTACAGCATGGACAAGAAGAGACTGTGGAAAAAGTTCCCTGTCATGTTAAAAGTTAGCGAATCAAAGACACCAATGCACATAGCCTGAATCTGTGCAAACAAGACCAAACCTATGCAACAGAATTCTTTCTTGGTTCCTCAAATGTTTCCAAAATGGATCCAAATATTGTGCTTGCGAGTGCGTTCCTTTGCGAATAACCAAACGTGAATTTTCTAACCTACCTCAAATATGGGTCTAATGTAACCCAACCTGTCTGTCTCAAACATGGGTCTATTGTACCCTGACCTGTCTGTCTGTCTCAAACATGGGTCTATTGTACCCTGACCTGACTGTCTGTCTGTCTCAAACATGGGTCTAATGTACCCTGACCTGTCTGTCTGTCTCAAACATGGGTCTATTGTACCCTGACCTGTCTGTCTGTCTCAAACATGGGTCTATTGTACCCTGACCTGTCTGTCTCAAACATGGGTCTACTGTACCCTAACCTGTCTGTCTGTCTCAAACATGGGTCTATTGTACCCTGACCTGTCTGTCTGTCTCAAACATGGGTCTATTGTACCCTGACCTGTCTGTCTGTCTGTCTCAAACATGGGTCTATTGTACCCTGACCTGTCTGTCTGTCTGTCTCAAACATGGGTCTATTGTACCCTGACCTGTCTGTCTGTCTGTCTCAAACATGGGTCTATTGTACCCTAACCTGTCTGTCTGTCTCAAACATGGGTCTATTGTACCCTGACCTGTCTGTCTGTCTCAAACATGGGTCTATTGTACCCTGACCTGTCTGTCTGTCTCAAACATGGGTCTATTGTACCCTGACCTGTCTGTCTGTCTCAAACATGGGTCTATTGTACCCTGACCTGTCTGTCTGTCTGTCTCAAACATGGGTCTATTGTACCCTGACCTGTCTGTCTGTCTCAAACATGGGTCTATTGTACCCTAACCTGTCTGTCTGTCTCAAACATGGGTCTATTGTACCCTGACCTGTCTGTCTGTCTCAAACATGGGTCTATTGTACCCTGACCTGTCTGTCTGTCTGTCTCAAACATGGGTCTACTGTACCTGTCAGTCTGTCTCAAACATGGGTATATTGTACACTAACCTGTCTGTCTGTCTCAAACATGGGTCTACTGTACCTGTCTGTCTCTCAAACATGGGTCTACTGTACCTGTCAGTCTGTCTCAAACATGGGTCTACTGTACCCTAACCTGTCCGTCTCAAACATGGGTCTATTGTACCCTGACCTGTCTGTCTGTCTCAAACATGGGTCTACTGTACCCTAACCTAACATGTCTGTCTGTCTCAAACATGGGTCTACTGTACCCTAACCTGTCTGTCTCAAACATGGGTCTACTGTACCCTAACCTAACATGTCTGTCTGTCTCAAACATGGGTCTACTGTACCTGTCTGTCTGTCTGTCTCAAACATGGGTCTATTGTACCCTGACCTGTCTGTCTCAAACATGGGTCTACTGTACCCTGACCTGTCTGAGTCTCAACGTCCTACCACCCTACAGCCTGTTCTCTAAATCTCTTTGTCAGACTTCCATCTTAGATAAACAGCAACATGTTACATCTCAAAATCAAACCAAAAGGAGGTTGGATCGTGTTGACAGACACACACAGTATTAGTATCATCTCATTTCAAATCGATGAACGGCAAAGATGATGCCATCGGCAACCTCTTCTTATCTATTATCATACAAATAAACAATAATTTTCACTTAACAGAAAAAAAAGACAAAAACACTCAGTTTTCCTGGACTTGATGTGAATAAGGTCTAAATAAGGCATGGGCTACTCAATATCGGAAAAGTTAATTTTTCATGAGAGTCGGGGTCATCTGGTCTACTGTAATCTCAAATACTGAGGCCTTTAAGTATCGGTTGCCGTCCGTGTTCTGCTATGGCATACATTATTAAACGATTGCTTGGGAGTTCTTTGCGGAATACCATCGCGGTCCATTTCTGTCTTCCATTGAATTACACAAATTCGGCTCCTACATTAAATAATTCATGATCTCTTTTTCGAATGTCAAAGCCCCAAAAACTCAAAAATGCTCACAGTTGTTTTTCTTCAAAAATCTGCAAGACGTTTGACAGACACATGACGGTAAGGAAAAACAAGCATCAGAAATGTCGGCAGGTTGGAATGTTCGGCAGGTCGGAAAGTTTGCCCTAATTTTGTCTCCAGAGATGACTTGACTGTACTAGGCTGGATGTGCTGTAGTGTGAGGTGTGTGTAGTGAATTTTGGTGAAGGGTTTTGATTGGCAGTTAGCAGTACGTAGAGACTGCGGAGGTCAATGCTGGTTCACCGATCAATTTCAACCTACAGCGTATTCACCATGACAGGGAATTTATTCGATCCAAACTGCATTCTTTTACACTTTTTACACTCAATACTGCATCTACTCTATGGTTGTCGACAGAATATAAAATCATGGTAGTATTCAGTATTTCACAATTAGTTTCAAACTCACACACATACATCCAATCAGTATCTGCTGTAGTCAAATGATACAGGACTGGCTCAAATAAAGTAGATACAGTGAGAGAAATAGGTATTTGATTTTGGTGGATATTCTGTCTCTCACTGTTCAAATAAACCTACCATTAAAATGATATGATTATAGATAACTATTATAAATTCATTAAGTTCATTTCTTTGTCAGTGGGCAAACTTACAACATCGGCATGGGATCAAATACTTATTTCCCCCTCCTGTATCTACATTACTGTGTGACTGTACATAGCCTATTTTGGTTTCAAAGGCCAGTGCATTTGTCTGGCTCATTTCTGTGTAAATGCTGCTAGGCTGCTAGGCCCTGGTTTGCTCCACGCTGTGTTAAAGCCAAGGGAAGTCATTCCCTCCCTCAGAAAGGGAAAATCCATCAAAAACTCCTGGGAATAGGCGAGGTAGAGCAGCTGTCTCCCAGGAAGAGAGGGGAGGTGTCAGAGAAGTGCTGCAGAGTTGCAGATTGTGTGTTATTGTTGAGCTTCCTCCTCTTACCCCCCCCCACCCTCCTCCTCCTCTTCTCACCTACCTGCTATTTTTGTCTGCAGTTCCATTTTTATTATTATGGAGAATGGTGCTCGGGGCCATTACACAGCTACAATTCCAGGCTAAATTCTATTGCAAATGGCTCCTAAACTGTTCTACACGTCCACAGAAAAAACGACCTCGACGGAATAGAAATCAATTACTTCCCCTTGACTTATTATTATGGGGGGGAAAAAATCCCAAATGTAGTTGCAATCTGCTATTACAGTAGTTTTGGTCTTTGATGGAAGTTGGACTTTTAGTGGTGTGCAAACAAAAAGACAGTTTTAACAGACTACAGTACAGCAGCTCCTACCATGGCCCAACATGAAGGAGCCGTTGTCAAGCAGCATCTGATGTTGTTTCGAGGGGGCGTGTTGACAGCAAGAGATACATGTTGACAGCAGAGAGATATTACTTGAGACTTGTAAGACCTGAAAGTGATTCCCCTTGCCTCTAACGATGATTTTCTTTATGAAAGAGAGAGGGGAGGAGCTGGCTGCCACGGAGGAGGGAGGAGGTGTAAAATGAATTATTCTGAGGTCATCCGCGAGTCCCGTCAGACCAGACAGCCAGGACAAATCCAGCAGAGACAGATCCGACCGAGCACGGCTGCCCATTCGGCGGAAAATGATTTCCTGTCTCGCCCCCTTCTCCTCCCAACCCCCCCCCCCCCCCCTTGTTCACAGCCACTCGCTGTGAGACACATCTACAAAAGATTTATGAATTAAAGCTTGAACTTAGTATCATGTGCCAGCCCCAACACCACCCACCTACCTACCCACCCACCCCCTATCCCAGCCCCCCAATGAAGTCTGCTGGACTACAGCCTCTTCAGAGGAGCGGACGGGTCACTGCTCACACACACACCCGTCCACCTGCCCCCTAGCCAGCCAACCCCACCCCGGTGCAGGCTGGGAAAAGAAGCCCTTTGAAAAAAACAACAACCAATGTGCACCAGGCCTCCTCCATGTGTAAACATCTTAGCCCTTTCTCCACAGATGATGAAGGCAGCGTCCACCTGGGACTGCCGAGGGGGAGTGTTTCTGTGGTTTCTCGAGATAACCCAGAGATTCTATTATGATGTTCAATAAATGGGTCATTGGAAATAAAAGTCAATGCATCAAAGCTTTTTTTTTCTCTCTGAACATTTGATGTATTTGTTTCAAGTCCCCCCCCCCCCCCCTCCCCAGAAGAGAAATGGGAGAGGAGGAGGGGGGGGGGGGGGTGCGAGGAGGGAGGATGACGGCGATAAAACAAATGTTTCAACTGGGTTTCCCTGTGGGGAAATCAAGAATAAAATTAGTTTTTTCTTTTTCATAAAAGACACCAGTTCGTCAATGTATTCCCTGGCAACATGAGTTTGATATATCAATCAATTATTGCCAATTTGGTAGGAAGCACACACATTTTCATTACAAAAACAACACCAGTGACAATTACACGGGTGACCTCAACAATAACATTTTCAAGTTTTATAACAACTACCAGGTCATTATGCCACTATAAAACATGAGTATGGACTAAAACATTGTGTCTGTGTCTATGCTGGGTAACGACCCAGCGACAAACCTTTACTATCTGACCATTTGAGGCACTCTTTCTCTGCTCTGCATTGATTCACACATTTATGCCTTTGTTCTGCCTCAGAAAATTCCCCATTATTATTCTCGTGACCTGTCCCACATTGGATAATTGCCACAGATAGGTTAGCCTTCCCCGCTCTGCATATTTTCTGTGGAGCCACTTCTTTCGCATGGATGGTCAGACCTATACTTCAAGCATAATTGACGTAGATCTCTGTAAATTGTGTGAATGTGGATTGATGAACACAGCAACTGTTGCCTCCGTCAGTGCACCGAAAAAAGTATATGAACCACTACATAGATTTCACATGTTCGTTATGCTGTAACGTGAAATATAAATGCATTTCATTTGGGTAAAAAAAAAAAAAAACTGATCTACACAATCTACTCCACACATTCTACACTGAACAAAAATATATATGCAACACTTTTGTTTTTGAGTTGAAATCAAAGATCTACGGCTTTTTTTGTTGACAAATTTGTTGAAACATGTGTTAGTGAGCACTTCTCCTTTGCCGTGATAATCCATCCACCTGACAGGTGTGGCATATCAAGATGCTGGTTAGACAGCATGATTATTGCACAGATGTGCCTTAGGCTGGTCACAATAAAAGGCCACTCTAAAATGTGCAGTTTTACCTTGAGAAGAGACATTTATTAGATGTCGCTATAAGGCCTATATGAGAGAGGCCTGATAAATAAAAAAAAGACTGCAGACAACCATGAATGGGAAGGTTTTTTTCAGTAATGATTTTAATCTGACCTCTGTCACGTAGGCCAGTTTTGAGGAGTGACTGGGAGGTTCTTAATAACCCATGGATAGCTTGCCTCCATCTTAATATTTGAGATCTGTATGCTCTTACAAAGTTACCATTGGCCTCATAGAATCAGCTTCTTTTTACCTCTGTCTTTTTACCTAAATATCGTCTGTTGAAAAGCTCTCTTCTCCACAAAATCAAAGCTCCTTCTTTATCAGCAATTAAGAGTCCTTCCTTGATGGAGGACTCAGTGGGAATAAAAACTAGTCAGTCCCCTCAATAATTAAGCAGCCAAATCGAAGAAAAAAAACAACATCAGAGAATCGTTACGATTTTGTGCTTTGTTTCCCTTTCAGCCAGCAGTGGTACTGTCTGTATTTGCAGTGTATTTAACACAAGGCAAGAGTGCACTTCAGAATTACCGCCGTCCTGATTCTATTTGCTTGGATGTTATTGAGGTATATACTATGTAGAGTTGAGGTAAACAGGCACAAATTCGGGCCTCTTGCCTTCAGTACACGCTTACACAGCAGGGACACAGCAGGCAAACAAATTTGAGGTTAGGTGACTAGTTTCTGTGGTATTAAATGGTACGGTATTGTCCAAATAAAATACTAAAATATAGTAATAAACAAAACATTCCGAAATGATTGCTTAACGTGTCCATTTCTAGTCTGACCGTGTGACTGCGACGGTGCGTTTCAGGCAATCGTCTCTTGTTTGTCGGGGGGGCTGCTTGGCATGAGAGAGTTTCCTTCAGCCAGCAGTCGTACTGTATTTGCAGTGTGTTCAACACTGAACCTTCATCCGAGGTGTTCTTTTTTAACACTATTCCCCCGTTAGGGAGTCTAGTGCACTTCTATCTGACTCCTACCGCACCGGAGACTGACAGGTGGAGACAAGGAGAGACAGAGTGGAGAGCTCTGTACTCATCACTACTTACACTCACTCTCCCCCCCCGCCCCTCCACACCCCCTCCACACCACCACCACCAGCCCTATAGCACATCATATCCTCACCCTCAACACAGCCCCCCTCCCCTTCCTAAAGAGTGAAAACAACACTGTCTGCCACACTCCAAAACGCACACTTTCACTACTACACAACCCACATACACAGACACATGCACACACTCACACACTCGCGCACACACACACTCGCGCACACACGCACACACACACACGCACACACACGCACGCACACACAAACACACAGAAAGAAATCCACACACAGACACATTTCATAGCATGGGAATACAAATTAACCTGAGGTGCCATCAGCAATTAAGACTAATTTCAGTAACGTTCAACATTTCATATTCTCACACATTCCCATTAGCGTAATCAAGCAAACAGCAAATGTTTTCCTGCATGATAATGGCAACCAGCGTTCTCTGTGTGGGGAGAAATTAAGGCAAACTCACAAAGTCCTGATTAAATTTGGTAGATCTCACCGCCAGACAGTTACCAAACCTTCAGGGCCGCACACAATCCCCCCACCCCCCCTACCGTGATCCGATTTGAGGGAAGGTATCAATTTGCATATTCAGCTAACCCTGTCAAGCCCTTCCAAAGCCGTAGATGGATCACTATTAGCTAAACTCCTGCCTGTTAATGACATTAGTTCTCTAATGATGTGATGCCACCTATTTTGTGTTGTCGGACATTAATATTCAGTACTTCTCTCGCCGTCAAGAAGGGTTGGCGTAATTGAAGCAGACAGGTTCCGTATACATCAAGATAATGCTGCATCACCGAAGACTGTTTCTCAGGTCAACCCTCTCCCAGGGACTTTAATTCCCATGAGGCAAAGTTTTCCATTTTAAAGACTGAATGAGTCACGTATCCAGATGTCACAAACGCTGTTCTCTCTCATACAGCTTAAGCGTCTTAGTCATCTAGTCAACGTGCACACAACACGTGTCGATAAGGAAGCTTGCATCTATCTATGAGTTTGTTGCTGAAAAACTAACGGCTCAACTCAAGTGATCTCATTAGGCGACTGTGAACGCAAGTGATTCTTATACTGTGCCAAACCAGTTGCAGTACTTTAAAATCATACTTAAATTCACGAGGTGGCAATGTGGCAGGGAGACCGATGCGAACAAATTACAACCAGCCACAAGCCCCTGGTTACGTAAACGTAAATTAAATACATGTAACAAACACTAAATGGGCCATTTGAAAGGCACTGACTGCCTTTTAACCATGAGCAAAGTACAGCTCCTAAACAGAGGCACTGCTGATGTCAATTACCGCGCCGTCCATTAGCTTTGAGTGTTCTGAGAGGAGTCAATTTCGCTCGTGTCAGGCGGTTCAATTTCACATTGAGGAATGACCCTGGAAGGTATTCTTGATTCAGCCGCCCTGCTTTTAGCTGCTGCTCGGGCTAAATGGCTCTAATGCATGATACGATAAACACAGCGCTTTGCGAAGCAGGCCTGGCTCTCTCACGGCGGCAGTGCAGTCTCATATGACACAGACTCGACGCTAACCTCCCACCCAGGCAAGGCTTCAAGAGTGCACTACAGAATTACCGCCGTCCTGATTCTATTTGCTTGGATGTTATTGAGGTATATGCTATGTAGAGTTGAGGTAAACAGGCACAAATTCGGCCTCTTGCGTTCAGTACACGCTTACGGAAAGTAGGGAGGGACACAGCAGGCAAACTCATTTGAGGTTAGGTGACTAGTTTCTGTGGTATTAAAATGGTATGGTCCATTAGAGTGCAAAATGACAGCATCTGCACACTGTGCAAAAAAACATAGTTTATTGCGAGCTTTCGGTCATAGACCTTCTTCAGGCATAAAGCAGTGACTGCAGTGGTATAAAGGGTTCAAACAACATCACTTGATTTAGCCGAAACATCACTTGATTTAGCATCAAGGGAATTGTAGTCTTAGATTTGGTGGACTACAAAAACATACACAAGTGTTCATGAGAACACTCAATCTAAATCAAATATTGACTATTGGTATATATATATACACATAGCAGAAGAAAAAACAATAGAGACATGCTACAAACGTGCAGACATCAGGCAGTAGTCACCATATAGCATAGAACAAGTGATGTATTCATAGCACAACTCTCATGTCGGAATCCTCATTTAGACCTAGCGGTTGTGACTTTCTATGGTATGGATCCAAAAAGGCTCTCTGACTATGGCAATGGTATTATTGTCCATTAAAATACAGTAATAAACAAAACATTACGAAATGATTGCATAACGTGTCCATTTCTGTAGTCTTGGACCATGTGACTGTGATGTCACAATGCAGCGTTTCAGGCAATCTTCTCTTGTTTGTCCAGGGGGCTAGCTGGCATGAGAGAGCCTCCCTGATACACTGCATTGTGACATCACAATACACCGTATTCATATAAATATATTGGCGGTGCAATCTGCTGTGGACCAGACTGGAGGAGATAAAAGAAAGAAAAAAAAAAGCCCTGACCTACAGTATCTCTGGAGGTATGATATATTGACCCCAGAGATCTATAGCGCCAAGCACCATTGCTCCGGCTATCATTTATAGTTGATATACTCTGTTTATTCATGCAACAACAACAACCCCCCCCGAAAAAAACATTGTCCCTTTTGAGTTGCCAGTTCACAAGTTAGTGTTTCATAGGCTGTGTCTGTAACGAATTACAATCGAAGCATATACTTAGAGAGCGCTGAGACGGATGCGGTCGGGTTCTGTGACGTGATGTTATCAGTCTCAAAGCATGACCGCTAGGTCATCACACACACACTCCTTCAGCAGAGTCGGGTTGATTGAGTGAGCAGAAAGGGAGATGCTGCAACAAACTACCTGCTGGAGCGCTGTGTGTGTGTGTGTGAGTGTGTGTGAGTGAGTGAGTGAGTGTGTGCGTGCGTGGGTGTGGGTCTGTGTGTGCGTGTGCGCATGCGTGTGTGTGCGTGTGTGCGTGCGTGTGTGCGCATGCATGCGCACGTATAATATGAAGAGGTCATCTGAAGAGTGAACGCTCGGCAAAAAAAACAGCTACAACATGAAGCCTCTTCTTCTGCAAGGGGCAAAGAGAAAGGGAGGATGAGGAGGGAGGATGAGGAGGGAGGATGAGGAGGATGAGGAGGGAGGATGAGGAGGGCGAGATTCAGAAGAGGCTGAGGAGAGGAGAAGAGAAGAGAAAAACAAAAGAGAAAAAAAACTAAAGAGGGATCAGGGAGAGAAGTAAAGAGAGCATGTAAGGCTCTCAAACAGCCTGAGAGAGGAGCTGAAAGGAGAGAGGAGTGGATGAGGAGAGAGGAGTAGAGCAGAAACAGTCGACCAGAACACTAAAAGCAGACTTTTCTTTCAACGGCTTGGAATATGCTAGAAGGAAGCTTCTTGGCCTCTCCAGAGTTATAAATCTGGCTTCTCTGCGGTCAAAAATGTACGCTTTGATAGCAAGATCATTCATATCGGACAATTCTACACAAAGTAGTTCCCACCTAAATAGCTTGGCCGAAAATGGTGGCCATCTTGGAAAAAGTGACAGCCATCTTGATTTTTTGGCGTGGCTAACAGGTTTTTTATCAAAAGAGCAAATACCCAAGGAGCATTTGTACCAATTTTGATGCTTTTATCCACTTGTGAACGATTTTCCTATAAAATTGGCATTTAGCCGGCCCCACTATGTCAAAAGAGAAGAGACAAGAGGAGGCGCAGGCGAGACAGGAAATGCCTTCCACGCCGCCAACAGACAGCCATCCCTCTCCCACATAGTGGAGGACCTCTGTCACATAAATCCCCTAGGGGAGTAGTTCTTTACCTCGAGGGAGGATGAATAGGCCTGCACAATGCCTCCCCGCTCTGTTTGTTATCCCCCCTCTACACAAGGCCCCCCCCCCCGGCTGTTTTAAACCAAGTCCAAACAGACTTACGGTCATCGGATTCCTCCTTCGGTCATAAACTAGGACAGACAAGAGGAGCAGGCGATGGCTTTACACAAGAGTGTAAATTTGTCACAACAAGAGTTTCTTCTTCTCGATGTCGGTGGTGAAAAACAGGAACAAAACACAGAGTTTACAGTCCCAAAGCAAGCCCGGTTTGAAAACGGAAAGTACGGGTACCAATGTTGGAACAGTTTCCTTCACAGACAGGAAGTAGAACCGTGTTCGGGGGTTGGAGCATCATGGGTAAAAGAAGACAGCAGAGTAAACCCAGTGGTTCTGGGGGGGAAAAAAGGTCAGTTGTGAAAAACTTTTAAAAAGGGAAGCTTCATAATGTCTCCCAGGGGGCAGTTTCCACATGACACTAAATGTCGACCTCTTGTTCAGGGAATTCCCTTCTAGAAACAAGAGCCATTTGCCCAACATGTTGCCGGTGTGTGTCCTTATGAATATAACATCTACTTTATGCAGCCAGGTGAACTGTGGCAGAAAAAGAACAATACAAACATGCATACACGGAAGCAAACAATACACGCACGCACACACACACAGGCGCACACTTACTCTCTCTCTCTCTCTCTCACTCACACACACACACACACACACACACACACACACACAGGCGCACTTACTCTCTCTCTCGCACACACACACACACACACACACATATGCACACACGCACACACACACACAGGCGCACTCTCTCTCTCTCTCTCTCTCTCTCTCTCTCTCTCTCTCTCTCTCTCTCTCTCTCTCACACACACACACATATGCACACAGGCACACACAGGCACACACACCCAGTGCGCTGCTCATCCATGCTCATAGGCTTCTACAGAGAATACAAAGTAGGGGGAGTCAATACCACAGACCTCATAAGCTCATCACACAGACGACCGGGAGCAGAGAGAGATTGAGACGGGTCCTCTTGACAAGCACACCACTTCATTAGTAATGAGGAAATCTGCTTTTTGGTGACGCAAAAATGTCACACAGCCCCAATCCTTTCATCGGCAGAGGATGACATCAAAACAGTTCTCTAGTAGTTTAGCACGTTTTCTGTCACCGTTCAAAACTAAAATGCAGATTGTTTTTTGTTCCTCCCACAAACCCACGAGAGAGTCGAGAAATCTGAATATGAATAAATCGGATATATTACAGTACAGTAAGTCGCTGAGAATATTGTAGAGTAGAGTAAAGCAGATCTGGGTGGTTTGATTATGCGTTTTGGCGTTACGAATATAGTTTTACAGCAATCACAGTCCTGTGATGATTCAATGCATTTTGTTCCCTCCTGGTATTTGAATCTGGAAGAAGCCATGAAGAGTGACGTGCAAAGGAGTACTGTACAAGGCCTTATCAAAGGGAATGCCTTAGACTGAGTTAAAGCTTGTTTACTATCAACACTCTCTAATCCCACGAGGAGATCATGCTGTGGAGGAGGTTGTTGCACATGGTTGTTGAATGCATAATGTCTACTACAGTATTACCGTTATAGCATTAGCTAGGAGCTGAAAATACATTATTTTACATCACATCTAGCCTACCTTACATTTACAGCAATAGTGTATAGCATATCCTCCCTTCTTATCTACCACAACATTCTAGACCTTGTGTAACGTAAGAGAATGTTCCTACGGCTTAACAACAACAACAACAAACAACAACAACAATCACAACAATCACAACAATCACAACAACAACCACAACCACAACCACAGCAACAAGAACCACAACCACAACAACCACAACCACAACAACAACAACCACAGCTACAACAACAACAACCACAGCAGCAACAACAACAACCACCACAACAACAACAACAACAACCACAGCAACAACAACAACCACAACAACAATAACAACCACAGCAACAACAACCACAATCACAACAACCACAGCAACAACAACAACAACCACAACAACAACAATAACAACCACAACAACAACAACAACCACAACAACAACAACAACCACAACAACAACAACAACCACAACAACCACAACAACCACAGCAACAACAACAACCACAGCAACAACAACAACAGGCGTCTGTTTCAACAGGAAGGAAGGGGGGGGGGAAATGCATTTAGCATTTCTTTATCATGGTTGGTCTAAGAGGCATCATAAATAAATAAACCCAGTACACTGTGGCAACGTTACCTGTGCAGAGAGAGAGAGAGAGAGAGAGAGAGAGTTAGGGGAAACAGAGACCCTATTAGAAGGCAGGGTATCAAGCGTGCACACAGCCACGCCGTGCTTCTTATCTGTTCTAAACAACACATCTGTTCAAAGCAACACGTTTCTGTAAACGCGCCGTTTGAAGAACGCAATCAGAAATGTTTAGGTTGCTGTGACAGGGTGCCGCCCGCCCCCCTTCATCTCTCACCGTACAAACAGAGGGGGGGGGGGGGGAGATGACTACAATGCGATTCCACAAGCCCCCCCCCGCCCCCCACCCCACAACAAGACGTCCCATGCTTTGTGGAGATCACAATTATTGGCGCCCATGTGTGAACATATGATGTTTGTGGAGAGAGCTGCTACAAGTGTCACAGGTAATAAGTTGGCTCCTGAAGAAGAGAGAGAGCTGTGCTTTTTTCGAGGGAAAAACGAGGCAAAGTTGTGTCTCCGTAGCGACACAAGCCACGGAAGGCTAGAGAGAATAGTTTACCGACAAGAATAACGATCATAATCCATCTCCCTTCAGTGTCACGTATCTTGTCTTTGAGTGTGATGAATCCCTTTGCTCAATGTTTATTTTATTTAACAGGAATCATCCCCTTTGCCTTTAAGAATTTAAAACAGAGAGAAACAATATTTTCGCTGCACATTAAACATGTCAGCGTCGGATCCAATGATGCGATGATTCTGTAGGACAATTATCTTGACACGAATGATGTTATTGTTCATTGCAGCTTTATCTTGCCATTCCAGTCATGTGTTATACATTTCGATTCCAGTTCTGAGAGAGAAAAAAAGAATTATAGGTTCCACAGCCAGTTACGTGTTTCTGTTTGAATAATGTGGCTGTCGTAAAGCATTCAGCAACCCCATTAAAAATAGAGGGTCCAATAGGGATATCATAGCTTTACATAGCAATAGGCAGCCTATATTTCCATTCATATTAGCCAATACTGCAGCAGGCATTGCACACAGCCACCATGGCTGACCATCTGCAAAAGATACAGGAGGCACTGCTATAGCCTATAACAAGATGTAATGTGCAAACATGGGTCCTCAGGCATGGGTCTGCTCTCCACCCCCCGTACCAACCTACGGACCTTTGGGGACAGAGCCTTCAATGTGGCAGCACCCACCCTCTGGAACTCTCTCCCCACAGTGATCCGCAACGCCCCCACCTACCCTGGACACCTTCAAATCAGCTCTCAAAACGTATCTGTTTCACCAAGGCCTTTGGCTCCTAGTCTAGTTGTCACTGTCGCTGTCTTTTTGTTTTTCTGTTCTGTCTGTCTGACTGACTTCCTGTCTGTAAAATCTGTAAAGCGTCCTTGGGTTTGAGAAAGGCGCTATATAAAGCTAAGTTATTATGAATTATTATTATTAAACACGTTGGTACAACCTCTGCCAAAGATCTGGCCACGGCAACAGTGATGTTTGGGTGCTGATGTACTGTTGCCCTCTCATGACATCATCATCATCTTCATCATCATCATCATGATCATCATAACTAATCATCAAGTCCTCAAATCACTTTGAAGGAGAGGAGATGAAGACGGCCTTTCTTTCTGCAGCTCGTCCGGAACAAGAGAGGACAAATTTCACGCTAGGTTAATAGTAGCCAATTGTATGCCACTTTCAATTAAGGTAATTTGGCTCTTTAGAAAAAGCCAACTAGCGAGATGTTTTGACAGATTGTAAAGCTAACCATGCAGTGTGACTTCGAATATCTTTATTCAAACTGTTGTCGACGGCGACGGGGTTAGATCGTTTCCAACCCTCTGAGCTTCGATGATTGATATCAAATTAGCTATTTGCTTACTTTGAGATTCTTTGGAGATTGAATGTTTAGTATTTCAATCAATATTTTGGTGTACTGGTGCAATATTTTTGAAATGCAATTAGCTACCATGGCATGGGTAGCTACTGTATATGTAAAGTGTTTCAGCATGAATAGACTTGAATCAGGTTGTCCAGTACAATTATGCACCGGGAGGAAAGAAGGCAAACAGAATAGCAATTTAGCCTCGGCTGTCATGCTGTACTGCTATGATTACCTTTATATTCCCCATAGATTTTTCTGATGACATTATGCCTAGTAATTTTCACAGGCAATCTTCACGAGAAGTAGCTAGCTGTTCATTTCAAAATCATCTTTTTTCACAAACTCGTCCCCTCCTCCTCCTCCCACCACCACTCCATACACGCATGTACAAACATGGGAATTTCCCTGAGAAAAATGTAAATCTGGCTATTGGCTCGTGTTCACTCCAAAACCTACCGGCTGGCACACACGTTGTAAATTCATGACAGCGAAAAACCTGAACAAGACCAGTAAGAGCACGCATTTTACTCACTGCACTTTCTTCAACCAAAAATATCTCTCATGTATGATAACATGTATGATACTGGTAACTGTATGCAAGCATGTTCCCTTTCAATGCCAAGAAGAAAGTATCATAATAGAGTGATTGATTCAAGTCCTCATGACAAATGCTTGGGCATAACCAGACGATAGAAAACAGAGCATCAAGAAAATAAACAGATCAGAAAGAAGAAAACGGGCCGTTTGTGTTCAACGTTCAACTGGCTAGCCAAGATGAAGCTCAGAGGCCAGGCTAAAACATTTGGCACAGAGAGACGTGTCATGGGTATTTACCGAGCTCCCTTTTCAAGCGTTCTTGCTTATCTCATGTTAAATAGGCAGGCCTGTTCATAACATGAACGATATGAGGGGGGGGGGGCGGGCGATAACCTCTCTCTCTCACCCCTTTTTCCGTCTAATCAAAGTCGCTAGGCGCAGCACGGTAACAGTTGCGTGATGCAGCTCAGATAGACCGACCGTCCCTCCAGCAATTACAGCTCTGACAGCGCCACCACACAGTCCCGCTATAATTACTACTCTTCTATTTATCCAAGACCCGGGTATGTGTGTGTGTGTGTCTGTGTGTGTGTGTGTGTGTGTGTGTGTGTGTGTGTGTGTGTGTGTGTGTGTGTGTGTGCGTGCGCGCGCGCGCGTGTGTGTGTGTGTCTGTGTGTGTGTGTCTGTGTCTGGGCCAGACAAGTGGTTTGAGTCCTAATAATGATCAGGAATAAAAAACAAGTCTATGAGGGTGAACCCTGATGAGCTGCTGTACTGTAACAAGGTGGCTTGTTTGCATCGCATGGTGGGGAGATCCTCACATTGTTACTAAAAAGAGAAGGCTCCTTCATCACCGTAGAAAGAACTGCTACCTCAAGAGGGTTAGACGCTGAGTGACAGTTAAAGGAGATGTAGCAATGCAGTAATCTCTGTGTGTGTGTGTGTGTGCGTTCTCGCCTCTCTCTCTCTCTCTCTCTCTCTCTCTCTCTCTCTGTCTGTCTGTCTGTCTCTCTCTCCCCCTCCCTGTCTCTCTCCCCCTCCCTCCCTCCCTCCCTCCCTCTCTCTCTCTGGTGAAATAAGTGAGGACTGTGTCACTGATTCTCCCCCTTTCCGATATTCAATCGTTATTATTAGTAATGAAAGGTTGCAATGAACAGAGGAGGTTGGTCTGTGCTGATGAGGGGTCGAGCCTTCACTCTCTCACTTCTGCAACAACAACACTCTCTTAGAAGCGCCCTCTCTAGTGATTGGAGCCGGTGATGAGACAAGGAGGAGATGGGCCCCTTATACCAGAAAAACGAGGCTCCAGTCTCTCGTGGCTCGCACACCTGTCTGATGATGAGAACACCATTTGGGGCTGATGACATAGGCATAGGTCGCCTGTGAGCCGTGTCAACGAATGCGAAGAGGAAGCTATGCGGTAAATAAATAAGTCCAGCCATTCTTCTGCTCAAGAGTTTTTTTTTTCGCCATGAATACAATATTTATGATGTATTTCACTGTGCTTTCTCATATTATTATTGGATCTGTCTCTTAAAATCAAAGTATCGGTCATCCTCTCTGGATTACAAAAAAGAGAATTATGTATGACCCGTACCATGACAGCTATGTTCCTAGATGTAAGGTAGGTAGTAGCATGTGAGGAAGATGTTAATGCGTTTTGATACTGTATCTTCTTCCAAGTGATAGCCGCATCCATAATATATTCTCTATACTAGGACGAGATGATGTTTTCCCCGGAGAGTTTGTGTGCTATCAAAGTTAGTTGTCTGTTTGTAATGTACATTATTACCCTTGAGATCCATGCGCTCCATACTGATTCTCATTTCATCACCTCTCTCAGCATAATTCCTTCAGAGCACAGGCTGACAGGCTGTCTTAATATCTGGGTACTTAGTAAATAGTTCTTATATCTTCAAAAGCGTGGAAGAAGGGACGTTTATGAGGACATGTCTTAATCGTTAATTTCAAACGTTATGAGCTACTGGCACCATATGTGACACATTCTAATGCTTTGGTCCTTGTGTCGGGATCAGATGTAATGATCTGACCTTTCTTTCGAAAAATCTGAATACATTTCCACGTTGTTGAAGATCAATGACACATCGCTAGTTGACTAACACAGCTTGTTTTGTGAGCCTGCTAACAATGTAAAGTAGTGTTCTAGTTAACTAGGCAGCAGTGGGGATTACTCACCGAATGGTGATTACTCCCCGCAGTATTTTGGCTTGACTAGCGAGTTTGTGTTGTGATTCTCAACGACGTTGAAACGTCGTTCCGTGTTTCAAGAGGGTTAGGGTTATTGGTTTTGATTGGTTGCCGACATGCGGACCAAAAGACTAGAACGTGTCACATATGTTATATTTGCGTATCTAAGGGTCTGAGTCATAGACACCTCATTGTGAGACAGTTGACATTAAAATGTTTTAAAATGTTTTTTATGTTGCTTTGTGTGCATTTTTCTGCTGCTATTTTTGTTGTCGGGACCTTCGTGCATACTCTGCATCACGACAACAAATGATTCCCTTGCACTTCTGAAGTGGGGGGGCTGCTGTGCTCTGACTGGCTTGTCACAGCGGGTCTAAATCCAGCGCCATCGCCTCTTCTCATTAAAAAGCAGCCATTAGACACAGGCTCGGAGGACCCGTCCAGACAGAGCTGGTTCTGACCCGTTCACATCCCGTCACTTCATATGCCAGCCAGATAAATAAAAACTTGTCCACAGCCGAGGAAGGATTGACAAGGTAATTTTAGAAGCTTTCGGCAGCATTTTCTTGATGGGTGAAAAAACAGGCGATGTATACATACATATATATATATACTGTATATATATACAGTTTCTGTCAAAAGTTTGGACACACTTAGAGGTGTGTCCAAACTTTTGACTAGTACTGTATTCACACACACTCACACACACTGTATACTGGAAAAAAAATAAGAGACCACTGCAAAATGATCTAAAGTTTCTCTGGTTTTACTATTTATAGGTCTGTGTTTGAGTAAAATTAACATTTTGGTTTTATTCTATAAACCACTGATAACATTTCTACCAAATTTCTAAATACAAATATTGTCATTTAGAGCATTTATTTGCAGAAAATGACAACTCGTCAAAATAAAATTTAAAAAGGCAGTGTTTTCAGACCTCGAATAATGCAAAGAAAACAAGTTCATATTATTTTTTAAACAACACAGTACTAATGTATTAACTTAGGAAGAGTTCAGAAATCAATAGTGGAATAACCCTGATTTTCATACACATCTTTCTTGCATCTTGGCATGCTCTCCACCAATCGTTCAAATTGCTGTTGGGTGACTTTATGCCACTCCTGGCACAGAAATCCTAGTGGGGAAAAACAATCAGCAGAGTTGGTGAACATTGTCAGAGGAGAAGGAAGCAATTTTTTCCTTCAAGTTTTTCTTGCACAAGTCTTGATTCACACATCCTTCACAAAGACAAATCTGCCCAATTCCAACATTGCAGAAGCACCCCCAGATTATCACTGATCCTCCACCAGAGTGTGTTTCCCTGTGGCTTGTAGGCCTCTTAATTAATTAATTAATTAAATTTTAATCCAAAGCGACTTACAATTACGAATTACAGGGACATTCCCCCTGGAGTAACTGAGGGCTAAGTGCCTTACTCAAGGGCACACTAGTAGTGGTGTGGTTTCAGGCGGGATTTGAACTCACAACCTTCCGATTACAAGTCCAACTCACTATCCACTAGACCACCACTACCCCAGACCACCACTACCCCACTGCCTCTCCAGGTCTCCGTCTACCCGTTAGACTACCAGGTGTTGGGCAAAGCTGAAAATTGGAGGACGAAAAAAGACGACCTTTACAACCAGTCCTCTACGGTCCAATCCTTATGGTCTTTTGCAAACCTCAGCCAGGCTCTTCTTTGCTTCTCATTGATGAAGTCTAGCTTTGCACGACTTCACCCCTGCCCCAAGGAGCCTGTTTAGAACCGTCCTCGCCATGCACCTCACACCAGCTGCCATTTCTTTGTCGGTCAGTTGATGTCACCCTACTGTTGTTGAGTGACGTTCAAATGAGTTGGCGCCGTCATCCCGGTAAAGTGGAGAGTGGTTTTCGCCCTCTGCCGGTCTGTAGCTTTGTTGTCCCCAATGTCTGCTGCTTGACCTTGTTCTCACCAGGCTGCCCTCGAAAAGGCGGTTCAGGACCCTGGCCGCAAGGACAAACAGACTGAAGAACAGCTTCTACCACAGGGCCGTCCAGGCCCTGAACAAAGACCTAGGTTCTGGGCCCTGGACAGTCTGGATGGATTGATGGCAGCTGCTGGACTGAAAAAAATCAGGTGTAGTGCTGAGGCACAAACATGTACATTT
Source organism: Nansenia antarctica (assembly GCF_963989245.1). Taxonomy (NCBI): domain Eukaryota; kingdom Metazoa; phylum Chordata; class Actinopteri; order Argentiniformes; family Microstomatidae; genus Nansenia; species Nansenia antarctica. The sequence goes on along the minus strand of NC_137687.1, from coordinate 10,271,348 downwards.
CAAGCCTGCAAACTGCGACACTTTAAATAAATGTGAAATAACACTACTGTGCAATATGACAACCCTAGTCGTCTATCTGTACAGTATAGTATAGTGGATAGTGTACATAGCCTTTATTTATGTAAACCAGCTCCTTCCCTTCTTGTGATTCTTTTTAAAAAGTTTTTTTTTTTTTTCCCTTTCCTAACACCAGGGGAGCCACCCCTCCTAAATGTCGTTGTTTGGTACCTGTACTGTAGCAATGACAATAAAGACCATTCATTCATTCATTCATTCATGAACCCGCTATCTTTGAATTTTTAAGGATGGAAGCAACTTGATGCTCACTCTCCCAATAAAGGCAGAATTGAACCCTTCAAGTACTAGCACTGTTTTTTTTGCCACCCAGCTGGTCGTATTGCAAGAGGATAGTGATGACCACAGCAGTGGTTTTGATACTTTTCCTTGTTAAATAAGATTGGGTTCAGGGGATCACCGAATCAGTACCTCACTAAGTAGAATGAGGTGTGCCTGTGTTTGGAATTCAACAGACAATGGAATGGAATGGCTGCCATACATGTTGCAGAGAATAGGAAATGTTAGAATAGGTATAGCATAGCATAGAGTACAGCACAGTGTTTTATCTGTACAGTATAGTATAGTGGATAGTGTACATAGCCTTTATTTATGTAAACCAGCTCCTTTCCCTTCTTGTTTTTTTTAGTTTTTTTTCTTTCCTAGCACCAGGGGAGCCCCCCCTCCTAAATTTCGTTGTTTGGTACCTGTACTATAGCAATGACAATAAAGACCATTCATTCATGTAGAGATGCTGATTTAAGAAATATTTGGAGTGGTCTCTTATTTTTTCTCCAGAGCTGTATAATATTGAGGGCATGAAATATATATATATCATTTTATTTTTGTAGATGAGATGTTCTAATCCCTGCAATGTCTTCCATGCCCTCAATCCACACCATCTCAATCATACTTAATGGGTGTATTAGACATCAATAATATGTACATTACTGTATGTGGTGTAGCAAGTGAACTGGTTAGGAACAGAAAGGCAGAACTGCTCGTTTCCCTTGGACCAGCCTTTGGGAACGCACAAGAGCGATCTGTCGCTGCCACTGCAGGTAATGTTTGCTCCCATTAAAATCCCAGTGTTAAATTTTAGTTGGAAAACTCAAACTCAAGCAAACTCTGCAGTTCTGCACCAAAGCTCAAGACATTTTCTCAGATTCCTTTTTTTTCTTTTCTTTGGCAAGGCTGTTTTGAGATCACAGAGCAGAGCTATGATCTAAATGGGATAGATACCCAGACAAGCAGGTAAATGAATGAGGACAGTCGCCATTTTTCTCTGACCATAACTGAAATAGCCAAATCAGACGTACCAGCCTTTGTTAATAGATGTTTCATGACTTCTCTGGAGTATACATTGTTCTGCACCCCCCCATCAATACACTGATACAAACCTTACTTACAAGTCTGACAGTAAGCAAACGTCTCAGACACTGTGTCGTAAACACTTATTCTGTCTCTGTACTTTGCGTCAGTTAACCATGTTTTGATGACAAATAAAATATGAAAATCTGACTTTTACATATTTATGTTAACATCGCTCTAAGCCTTTGAAACAGTATTGATCAATATTTCAGGAAGGACAGCCAAATCATCACACCTGATTAAAGGGTACAGCTCAGATGATGTCTAATGCATGCTTGTCATAATAGCAGTTTGTTCCTGTTGCAGTTAATTATAAATGGACTGACTTATATAGCGCCTTATTCCAAAGCGCTTTACAATGGCCTCTCATTCACCCATTCACACACACATTTACACACCGATGCCGGCAAGCTACCATGCAAGGCGCCGGCCCGCTCATTGGGAGCAATTTGGGGTTCAGTGTCTTGCCCAAGGACACTTCAACATGTTGCCAGCCGGGGCTCAAACCGCCAATCTGCCAACCTTGCGATCATTAGACGCCGGCTCTCCCTCCTGCGCCACAGACGCCCCTCATCATCTGACGTGCTTGCCCCCAATTAAGAGCGGACACTAGCCATCACCCTTGACAACGCATAACGGTGTATGACTCACACCAAAGGCACAGAGTGTAAACACACTCAAGGACCTGTTTGGCCATCATCATCATGTGGTAGCTCATACTACTACAGCACCGGGACAAAGCCATCTGATTAGAGGAGGGGGGGGGGGGGTACTGGTGGTCTAGTGGATATTGAGTTGGACTGGTAATCGCAAGGTTGAGAGTTCAAATCCCGCCTGAAACACCACTAGTGTGCCCTTGAGTAAGCCACTTATCCCTCAGTTACTCCAGGGGGGGAAAATGCCCCTGTCTGTAATTCGTAATTGTAAATCGCTTTGGATTAAAAGCCGTCTGCTAAATGGCAAATTCTAAGGTGTTCAACATCGAGACAGTCGTCACTACAAGACCGACAGCTGACCAACGGCCCGTTTGTTTAAGCAGCAGAATATCCTTAGTCTGACATGGAGAAAGGGAGGAGGGAGGGTCTTTGGAAGCCAGTAAGGGGATGAAGAAGGCTCATGTTTTGGGCGCCCCTCCCCTCGGTGTTGACACACTCATTGTTTGAGTAACACAGAGACATGTCTGATGACATGCTAAAAGGTCTCCGTCCGGGAATAGACTGCATACACACATTACTCACGCTGCTTCTTTACACACATCACTCTCCCTCCTGTTGTCCAGCAGGGCGCTGATAGAGCCAGGATCAGATGCCAACCCGGCCCTTGGCATTCTGGGTAAATGCTACGAGCCCCTAACAAACAAACGTTTTTCAAAATGCCACAAAGGAAAAAGAGGCCCCAGGACCTAACGCTGTGGGGTGGGGGGGGCGGGGGGGGGATAGGACTCGAGGGAGCGGGTGTCACATGGTTTGAGAATAAAAACGAGCATTGTGGGAAAAAAAAAGAGGTGACTTGTGCTGTAACCCTATTAATTTGTATCATTCCGCGAGGGGGACATTGTTATCATTCCAATTTCCAGTAATTAAAACATCACTCTGCACACGCTGCACAAGGAATTTCTTCTCTTTTTTTCTCTCCCTTGCACAGGGCCAGGGTCTCCAAAGCACATCAGCACATTACAAACCAATTTTCCCCTATATCAGCTTATATTCACATTTGATTCTGTTGCTATGCTGATGGGACTTGGGAACAACGTCTCTGTACACAGGAATCTAAATAACGTCATGACGCCCCGGCAACAAACCTCATTTATAATCCAATGCCTTACCCTGAATTCGATTATGATTATTTCCTTCCCTCCTCTTTATTCAGGAGGAAATAAGGGAAAATGGAGATAATAAAACAACGTCAACATAACATTTGCTGGGCGGTTGCCGTGGTTCCGTCGTAATGCCTACTAGTGCACAAAAGGTAACCGAGGACAACCTAATTATACAAACACGCCACCCATTTATGTGAGAGAAAGACCAAAAGCAGACCCTACTGTGTTCTTCTCTCAGGACCATTACACATGATAGCCAGGAGATCAATCCTCGGACTGTGAACCAAAGGGAATCTGACTAATTAATAAGATGACACACACAGCCACGGCGGTATGAAAGCGTTGAAGTTAACCAGGTGGAATTAGGTCTTTCTCTGGCTCCCTTCCACCGTGACACACGAGTCAAACTCAAAGCCTAAAACAACTGAAATTAATGTATTCTTCCTGTCAAACCAAATGTGTAATTACCGACATGTTCGCCTTGATCATAAGCAGTAGGGCCCGCCGAAGTTGCATGCAACCTCAACATAGTTGCATCACGATAGCAGAGGCAGCACTTCCAACAACCCAAAACCAACCCAACTATATACTTACTTATTTTTTTGGGAAAGAGTCAGAATCACCCATGCAGTGCCCGACAAAAAAAAACACAAGTCTTAACTTCGGAGTGAAACTTATTCAGCATCGGCAGCACGTCAAAGTGTCACTGGTGGTGCAATGTCAGAGTGTTGATTTTGGGGACGTTGGCCCCCGTACGGGGCACGGAAAACCTTGGAACATCTGGGAGATCCCTTGGTGAGAGGTTGGCAGCCGGGCCGGGACTAG
>NC_137687.1:10142279-10264779 GCF_963989245.1 Nansenia antarctica | reverse complement strand
TATCACTGACAGGATTGTTCAAGGTGTCACTATTGATAGTGACACAACTTTGAAAAGGGAGAGGGAGCCTTCACATAGAGTTTTTTTCCTTCCCTCTCTCTCTCTCTCTCTCTCTCTCTCTCTCTCTCTCTCTCTCTCTCTCTCTCTTGTGCTTTTCCAGAAGGTTCCAATGGAATTGTTTTTCTTTTCGGGGTTTCAAACACACACACCGTGTAAAGGTCTGGTGGTTTCTATAGGGACCTAGCTGGCGATCTGAGGCACTGGAGGTAAAATAGATACACCGCTTATTTATAATTGATCTGAACATCTGAGAATATGCCTTATAGTACATGACACACTGACAGGGGCCCACCAAGGTGTGAATAAGCAATGGTGTTCGGGTTAGGGTGGGCGAAAGAAACTTGTTTGCTTTGTGTGTGTGCATGTGAGTGCATGTGAGTGTGTGTTTGTGGGTGTGTGTGTGTGTGTGTGTGTGTGTGTGTGTGCGTGCGTGTGGGTGCGTGTTCATGTGTATACACCTACTTTCCCTTACTGTGTGGGTGCGTGCACGTGTGTGTGCATGTGTGTGTGCGTGCTTGTGCGTGTGAGTGTGCATGTGCGTGTGTGTGTGTGGGTGTGTGTGTGTGTGTGTGTACACCTACTTTCCCTTACTTACTCTTTGGCTCTGGCACATATCATATCACGTTCAGTAAAGAGCCGATCTTTCCCAGTCAAAGTCATGACCCACGCACAGACATCAACCCTGCATTGGATTTCCTCTTATTCAGGTGGAACAATGCTAAGGGGTTTCCAGGCTACTTGGACATTAATGACTCGGGTGGGGGGGGGGGGCTTTAATTGCCAAAGGGGGAACAAGGTTCAGCCACAATAGAGAGGGAGACCGAGAGCTCTTTTTTTATGCTATTGATTATTTATCCTGACCTTCAAACATGAAAAGAAGAGAAGGGGATGGAGAGATGGAACATTTCCTGAGCAACAAAACACCTCTCCCTCTCCTCCTCCTCCTCCTCCTCCTCCTCCTCCTCCTCCTCCTCCTTTTATCCAATCCTTCAGTCCTCTCTTCTCCCTCTCTCTTCTCCTCTGCGGTCTTTAAACCCAGTCCAAAACCATAATCCTGAAAACGGAGCCAGAACACCCTGCCTGGTGCATTAGCCAAACAAACTGCAGACAAGCAAACTGTTTTACCAAACCAAAACGACTGTGTTCAATACCTTTGAATAGTAATGACATTTTTAAGTTATTGTTACTATATTCACGATCAAGCACTAACCAGTATTGTTACTTTATTGTATCACTTAGCACTATAAGGCAGAGCTTTATCAATCCAATTAGAAACATTTGGCTTAGCTTGATTAATTCAGTCCATTGAACAACAACAGAGTAGAAAGTCATATCCCAATGGTGTCTTGGAATGTGAGACTCTAAATCATTAACCTGATGAAGAAACAGAAGCCAAATTACAATGGCTGACGCTAGCTTTAGAATATTGTGAATATAAATCCATTTGGTAACATTTGTGTATCGCATATATAATACAACTATAATTCATTCTGAATAAGATGTAATATGTAGGTATTATGCATTATTGTTGTACTCATGAATGATAATAATAATAATAATAACTTGTATTTGTATAGCACTTTACCTGCAAACGTTCCAGCTCAAAGAGCTTTAAATGATGAATGATGGTTATTCTTTCAGAATCAGAATCAGAATCAGAATGACTTTATTCGCCAAGTAGGTTTTCACATACAAGGAATAAAAATAAAAAAGTCAACTTGTATTTGTAGAGCACTTTTCCTGCAAACATTCCAGCTCAAAGTGCTTTAAATGACGAATGATGGTTATTCTTTCAGTAAGTAATATATAATACTCTTACTATCGTACGTGTAAATAGTAAAATGTCGAAATATTGCTTTCATTGTTGTATGAATGTATGAATGTATGATCATATATTTGGATTTCAATTAGGGAAATTAGGGGAGAAGAAAGTTCCAGAAAATGAAGAAGCACAGCACATTGTCACCAGTCTGGACTGGGAGAGAGGAAGCCTGCATTATTATGTAGTGGGAGTGCGTATGATTATGTTAACCATATGCTTAGGAAAACAAAAAATTAGCCAAACATCAGGGGGGGGAATTGGGAGAAGAGAGGAGAGTTTTCAAAAGCAAGCAGTTAAGCTTGTCGGGGTATTTAATCTATGAATACCAGGCGTGCGACTACAAACCGTAACTTTAGAGAGAGAGAGAAGAGAGAGGGCTGTAGTGTGGCGCTTGAAACAGATGTCAGGCCTTCTCTGTGTGTGTGATATTCACGCCACCGACATCCCGAAACCGCATTCATAACAGCATTATCCTTACCTGGGCATGGCTCAATCACAATTCAACACGACGCCGCAAACACTCGCCTCTATCTTTAAACATGCACCTGTCCATGTATAGAAAACAGGCGTGTGACCAGCTGGAGAGGATCAACAACCCTGCCTTTGCTCTATCCAAACTCACCTTGATGGGAGAAAAGCTCCGGAAATGTGTTTTCATGATATTTTTCCGAGGGGGTGGAACAAGGGAAAAAGTCAATTGATCTTTTATTTGCATAATCCTTTCGCAATTACACGGTTAACTTTCACCCCGGCTTTAGCGCAGATCACACGCCGAACTTTGATATATACCCCAAAAACCTAGGCCTTTTAAAAATCCAATTTTAAAAAGAAAAACCTATCATGTCGCCAGTTTTTTGTGAGGGGAGTTGGGAAATGATGATATATGCAGGGGTGCACATAACTGGTGCGCCAGTGCGCATGCGTCGCCAAAATGCATGCTGCGCGGCAGATCAGCCGCATGAAGGCGCTCTTGCGCACCAACAGCTTTTTTTTTTTTTTTTTTTGGAAAAGTTGATTTCAGTGTTTACAGAACAGAGCAGTGCTTAAAGAGATGTCCGTTTATATCAGTGTGTTTAAAGAACAGACATTCAGTTAGTGCTTAAAGAGATGTCAGTTTATTTCAGTGTGTTTAAAGAACAGACATTCAGTTAGTGCTTAAAGAGATGTCAGTTGATTTCATTGTGTTTAAAGGAGTCGGACAGACTTTCATTCTTAAAGAGCAGTCATTTGATTTTGCATTTGTTTCTTTTGTTTTGCACACAATAATTTGGTCGTTCATCTTTATTTATGAATAAATGTCGTTTTGCTAATAATATATCCATGTATCCCTTTTTTATCCATCCTGTGGGACGGGTCGTGACTCGCGAGCTCGGGGAGCACCAAGCAGCATCCCTAGGTGCTCCTCTGAGCACTGGCCCCAAAAAGTTATGTGCACCCCTGGATATATGCCTATATGACATTGTATGTTAAGAGGTTGCTAAGGAGGTTGCTAAGGTACAGTTGGAGTTCGTGTTCATTGTAGCAAGTCAGCAGTGACCAAACGCACTCTTTGTTACTGCCCACCTTAACACTAGAACAACCATGTGGGGTCATTTGACCCCTGTGAGTAAAGAAAAATGTTATATCTTTGCACTCGATCAAATTTCAGGACCCTCCTTTCATGTCTTTTCCTAGATATGTGCGTTCTACCACCCAGTATCCTTACATTTTCAAAAATCACATCAGGATAAGCTAGTATAAAGCTATTTTGCCGTTTTTTGCCAGGCTAATTTACAAGCGGCCAATTAGTGGTCGTTGTGTGTAAATAGCAGCTTTCCATTGTAAAAAATATGGTCATTTGACCCCCGAGGCGGCTCTTATAGTAGGTAAAAAAAGGCACGGCAGTTCTAGTGTTAAGACCTCCTGGACTGGGGTTGTATAAAGCCTATAACAATGAAGAGTCTTTTTTACAGCGCTATAGACATCCTTCCCCTTCCCCACCTCTCACCTGAGGCCACTCTCTCTCCTTAGAGAGATTGAGTTCTGCCGTGCGCCAGTCTCATGTCATTAAGTGATGAAAGTCAGGGTGGCCGTATTAGTCCCTCCTCGCTGAGTGATTCAGGAGGCGAGTCCCTCCTCCCTGACCAGAGAGGATGATGGGAAGGACAACAACACTTTGGCAACACTGAGCCAGGAGAGGATTTGAGAGAGAGTGGGCGGCCTGAGGCTGCAAACATGTCTATTCTCTCTCTCTCCCTTCCCTTCCCTCCCCTCCCTCCCTCCCTCCCTCCCCCCTCTCTCCCCCCCTCTCTCCCCCCCTCTCTCCCCTCTCTCCCCTCCCTCTCCCCCCTCTCTCTGCCCCCTCTCTCCCCTCTCTCTCCCCCCTCTCTCCCTCTCTCTCCCCCTCTCTCCCCTCTCTCTCCCCTCCCTCCCCTCTCTCTCCCCCCTCTCTCTCTCCCCTCTCTCCCCTCCCTCCCCTCTCTCCCCTCCCTTCCCTCTCTCTCCCCCCCCTCCCTCCCTCCCTCCCTCCCTCCCTCTCTCCCTCTCACACACACCTGGGGACACACCGTGGTGCCACCCCCCCCCGCCCCCAAATCATTTCTAATTACCAACCCCCCTCAAACGGCTACTGTGAACCGGGGAGCTGGAATCGATACCAAAGACTAACATCAAGTTAATTAATATCAAGGTGATCCAAATGGATTTCCATACAGGCAGGCGGAGAGAGAGAGAGAGAGAGAGAGAGAGAGAGAGAGAGAGAGAGAGAGAGAGAGAGAGAGAGAGAGAGAGAGAGAGAGACAGAGACAGAGAGAGAGAGAGACAGAGAGAGAGAGACAGAGAGAGACAGAGAGAGAGAGAGAGAGACAGAGACAGAGAGAGAGAGAGAGAGAGAGAGAGAGAGAGAGAGAGAGAGAGAGACAGAGAGAGAGAGAGAGAGAGAGAGAGTTGTTCATGGAAAGACCTTTTTGGAGGTTGGTTCTCATTGTCATTCTGCTGACGGTCGCTGGCTGGTGTTTGAGATTCCGCCAACGCCATGACAACCCTGACTAACACAGTGATATGGAATGCTCCAGAAAAGCCAGCCAACAGGAACTCTCTCTCTGCAGAGAACTGTGTGTGAAGAGTATACTACTACTACTACTACTACTACTACTACTACTACTACTACTACTACTACTACTACTACTACTACTACTACTACTACTTGAAGTAATACGTCAAATAAATAAAAGCTGAAGGAGAGCATTTGGCACTGGATGTCAAATAACTCCAAGGTTGAGGGGGTTGAGGTTGGATGTGTGGCATGGTGACAGCAAAGCACAACGCACAAACAGTGTTTCACAGTGAGAGGGGCCTGTCAAAACCCAGACAAGGGCCCAGGCAAGACGTATTCAATAAGTTACCAGGGCTGACCCAACAAGAGCCTCGCCACCCAGCCTGAACATGACAGTTAGAGTACAGTAGAGAGTGTGTGTGGTTGGGTCGCTGGGTTGATTGATAATGTATGAGGGGGAAAAAAATCTCTCCCATTGCCTGGAGAGAGAGTGTCTATCCGAATCCCAGATTACGGACGTCCTATGAATATGTCATTTCTAAAAACAAGGTTGAATCTCAAGCGGGTGATGAACTGAAATGTAATCAGATTGACAAATGCGCCCCCCCCTCCCCCCATACTGTAGCAGCAACAGCTCAGTATTCGCCAAGTCTCCTCTAAAGGCTCTCTCCCCTTCCATTTCATAATCAAAAGCGTATAAAAAAAAAAAAATGGAACTGTCACACGGAGGCTTATGTGGCGCACATATCTGAACCGCTTAAGTAATACATAAACACCCCGCCACCCCCGCCCCCGCCCCCACCACCGCCACCCAACCCAACCCCCCGCCCCAGAACCAGATAAGCCCTAGGTATGCCTGGGGAACGACACCAGAGGTCAGTCCCCTTGTCCATTCATACTCCCCCGTCTCTCTCTCGCCGGCCTTTCATGCTAATTATAAGATTTACCCATAATCCTGAGCTAAAGCCGCAATCTGCCATATAGAAAAATATTGATATGAGCACTAAAAGGGGGTAGCTTGCCTCTTGCATACATTCTCTGTGCTTAAATGGCTTACGGTATCCCTGTTCACCCCCTGCTTGGCGGGGGTCATACACCTATGTGGTTACACCACCGACTTATGCAAATTACAGCCGGCACACCTGCAGTGTGTGCGTGTGTGAGGGGACACCAGTACGAAGACATCTTCGCCACTGCAGGGGGGGCGGGGGTTTGGAGACCAGTGTAGAGGTTTAACACTAGAACAGCCATGGGTGGGGTCATTTGACCCTGTGAGTAAAACATTTCTTTATATCTTTGCACGCAATCAAATCTCAGAACCCTCCTTCCATGACTTTTCCTAGACATGTGCCTTCTACCACCCAGTATCCTTACATTTACAAAATCACATCAGGATAAGCTAGTATGAAGCTATTTTGCAGTTTTTCTGTGTAGGAAGCAGGCTTATTTACAAGGCGGCCACCTAGTAGTCTTTGTGTGTAAATAGCAGCTTCCCCTTGTAAAGACGGCTCTTATAAAGGCACGGCTGTTCTAGTGTTAACTTCCAGCACGGGAAGGTTAAAGATGTCACCCAGGCTGAAGGTCAATCATTCCAGTTGGTGTTTTACGAGGGTTCAGTGGAGCCGGTACGGCTCTAGAGACCTGCGGTACACAACTCAAGTCCAAACGGGACTTCAGCACACTAGTTTTTGCTTCTCAGGGAGGCTGTGGGCGCAGGAGGTAGAGCCGGCATCTAATGATCGCAAGGTCGGCAGATCGGCAGTTCGAGGCCTGGCTGGCCGCCATTGGAGTGTGAATGTGTGTGTGAACGTGTGAATGAGAGGCCATTGTAAAGCGCTTTGGAATAAGGCGCTATATATATAAGTCAGTCCATTTACCATTTTCTCCAAAACACTTGATTGAACAAGAGGAAGCCTTACTCTTTCACTCAACATGTGGTTTTGGTTTTTTTATCAGCCGAAAAACCAACTAGCTTCCATTTCAAACTGAAGATGAACCAAGGATGACAACTGTGTGTGCCCAAAGCTCACGGTGCTTTGATTCGGCTGAGGTAAAAAAGCGAAAACCAACAATCACGCAGAGGTTAAACGCACCACCTCCGACTTCCAAGGTCGGGGGGGGGTCCGTCCTGCTAATCACATGCCACTCCAATTAAGAGATGACAGAGAGGAGGGGTCCCGACCCCCATAAACTGTCTATAGAACGCTGTCGATCATCCCTCTCACAAGGGGGGGGGGGGGGAGGGGCAGGGGGGGAGGGGGGGGGGGGGGGGCTGGGGAGGACTCATGGCATGGAAGACCCTACCATGACGCCGCCACCGGAGTCCGTTAGAGAGACAAGGTCGACACTGATCCCTCCGCTTATCTCGGATCAAACATCTGCCGCTGATATGCGGCGGGAGGGAGGGAGGAGGGGGGGGGGGGGAGGGAGGAGGGAGGGGGGGCTGTGGTTGTCAAATGACAGCCGCATCAGTTATGGGTTGAGGGCGTGATGAGGGGGTGAACGGCTGCTGTTCACTTAGGGGTCGTCTAGGCCTCTTCCCGTTGTCGTACTAAGCACAGGAGCGTCCTTTTCTGAGACGGTCTCTCTAACGATTGGCTTTTCTAACTTTTACATTTACATTTTTGGTATTTAGCAGACGCCTCATTCCAAAGCGGCTTACAATCGATACATTTGACTAAGCGTGTGGATCATCAATCCACCAGTCGTATCAGGAAGAGTAATCTAGCTCAGGCCAGGGGCCATTGGCAGTCGTCGTGACAGAAGTCTTTTCTTTTTAAGACGCTGGAGAAACAGTACAAGGGGGGCAGTAGAAGTCTTAGGAGACACAGTATAGGGGAAAAGCGGGTGTCTCAGGAGACGCAGTGCTGAGGGGTAGTAGATGTCTCAGGAGACGCAGTGCTGGGGGGTAGTAGATGTCTCAGGAGGAGCAGTTACGGTGTAGCCTGAAGAGATGGGTCTTCAGTCTAAGACGAAAGACATTCTAACACATGTAATGTAAAGACAGTGTGTTAAGAGAATGTTACTGGACCCTTTCTGTGGCCAGACAACCGTCACTCTGGTCAGGAACTCTGCACCTGTTTAGTCTAAAAGGGCATCGCTGAAACACTGAATATAGTGAACTATAACAGTCAATATAACAATGTTACCACTGTAATATAAACATGGACATGTTGCATTATAAAACGGTAGCTATTCTTTAAAAATCTGCTGAATACCATCTTATTATCAAGTTTCTTCATTTAACATAATTGGAGTTAGAGGAATGTTGACTCATATAAAACAATCTAAAAGAATTAAATACTTTAAAGCAAAACAAATCCGAGGCACTCGTTGTGCACGATTCACTACTGTGAGTTGTTTGAATAATGACTAGATTTGATACTGAGACTAGAGAGTGGCTAGCTCGACGTTTAGTAAGGGCAACACGTCTTAAACATATTGGGACTTCTGTGTTTATTTCCATTCGTCAAACAAAAGTCGAGACAAAGTAAGAATGCTAACCGACACAGTAAATAAGTATCAAAGGGTCGCTGGTTCTGGTGAATACCTAATCACGCATATCGTTAAAATAGCAGTGAAGAAACAAATAAGAATCATTAGTTCAATACCCAGAAGGCATCGGGGCTCTCTGACTGACTCAGTGGTTTCCTCCACACCAAACAATTCTCATTTAAAATTCGCAAAAAAAGACTACGAATAATTGTTCTCTCTCCTCCCGTTTAGCCAGAGAAAAGAGACACAGGAGGGAAAGAGAGAGAGAGAGATAGAGAGGGAGGGAGAGAGAGACGGAGAGAGAGAGACGGAGAGAGAGAGGGAGAGAGAGAGGGAGAGAGAGAGACAGAGAGAGACAGAGAGAGACACAGAGAGAGAGAGACAGAGAGAGAGGGAGAGAGAGAGAGAGAAAGGGGGTGGGAGAGAGACAGAGAGAGAGAGAGAGACAGAGAGAGAGACAGAGAGAGAGAGACAGAGAGAGAGACAGACACAGACAGAGAGAGAGAGACAGAGAGAGAGAGAGACAGACAGAGAGAGAGACAGAGAGAGAGAGAGAGAGAGAGAGAGAGAGAGAGAGAGACAGAGAGAGAGAGAGACAGAGAGAGAGAGAGAGAGAGAGAGAGAGAGAGACAGAGATCATGCGCACAAAGGAGACGGAGAGAGCCGGATTGTCCTCTAATGGGGTCTGTATTCGGATCTCTGTGCTCCTGGAATAATATCACACTCATTATTGAAATAATATCACACTCATTATTATCATCCCACCCCAGCAGCACCTAAACCTGCGCCGCTTCTCCATTCGCCAGTGTAATAAAGCCACCCAACCCTGGGATAACTCAGCCATACTGTTGTCCTGACAACATCTCTCCTGCAACCCCTGCAAGTCTCCAGACATCCAGGAATACCTTTGACAGAGACAACAATGCAGCGGCGCTATGACAACCTGTTAGCGAAGGAGGATGTGGCGCTTTTATGTCGAGAGGGCTGTGATTGAGCTAGTGAGACATACCGAGAGACACACAGAACCCTCGCCGCTGTCATTCTGAGAGAGGAGGTGATGAAGTCGGTGCATCTGGTGAGTTTTGGTCTTTAACTCTTTGCCGAGGAGGCCCCCTTTTCCCCTCCTAACCTTGCCCCCCTTCCCCCCCAAAGCCCAGCACAATACATCACAGGCAGGGCCCCACCGCCCCCCGCCCGCCAGCACAGCTCTGTAATAACTCTGCAATCTCCTGAGCAAACACCCCAGTCACACCGCGTGACACCCCCAGTCACACCGCATGAGGAACTACCCGGCATCTTCTTTTTAAATCTGCTGAATGCCTCAAACAATACACACACACCGGCAAATACTGAACTAGGAAACAGGAAAATCTGTACGAGCTTGAATGAAGTGTGATACATGCATTCCAAAAAACTGGAATCACCATCCCGAAGATTTATTAGAACACAGACGTCAGAAGGACGCAGAAGGCAGAAAGGAAAAACAGAGGGAGCGAGAGAGAAAGACAGACTACACTACAGAGCTCAACTCTCAATCAGTAAATTATGCCCAGTCTTAATTGTGTTCCCTTCCATCACTTTCAATTATCAAACACTCCCTTAAAGAATGAGTTATTTTATCACTACAGAAAGACCAATTGTCCCTAAAGCTGTAATGTATATACATTAGCGGAGTATGTGGAGAGCAAACGACTTCCATTAAGCTTTACAGCTGACTAGCTTTTATACTCCTCAAAAAATTGTTCTCAGAGCCTCACAGGGGTCACGTGGGCCTGGGGGAGAGAGAGGGAGAGAGAGAGAGAGAGAGAGAGAGAGAGAGAGAGAGAGAGAGAGAGAGAGAGAGAGAGAGAGAGAGAGAGAGAGAGAGAGAGAGAGAGAGAGAGAGAGAGAGAGAGAGAGGGCAAAGAGATGGATGTGAGGAGGAAATATCAGTTCACATGCACAATGGATACAATTAATCTTTGGCAGTGTTATTTCTTATCAGAAGATTATTTGGAGAGGAGGGTGCGGGGGGGGAGGGCGGGGGGGGGGTAGATGGGAGAGGGAGAGTGAGGCTAAAGAGATAGCGGGTGTTCAACAGAGGCTGAGGTGAGGCCTTGGGTATTGGGGGAGAAACAGGACAGGAGCACATTGCAGCAAATATTTCCCTCAACAATCACGTCCTATGACAGGACGTATCAACGATGATGACATCCCCCCCAGTCAATATCTTTAGACGGGCTACAAATTGAGTTGGTGTGCGGAGGGGAGGGGAGTGAAAACGCACTCTGACAGCAGGACTAATAGGTCTTTCGTGTCTCGTTATTAGCGAGCTACTACTGTACCTCTGGTGTTTCTGTTCTGGCTGCGCTGTGGGGTTAGATGGCAGGCGGTACGGGCATGTCGTGAGCTTAGAATTATAAGGTTCTATCTCCGTTTAGGGCAGTTCAGAGATATTGAGCGTCAAAGTTTTTACATTCCATTATGTTTTGTGAGATGGAACCTTTGTATTTTATTAATTACTAACTCAAAAATGTCAATATTTTAAAAAATAACACCACACGGGCATTAATAAACACCTAATGGATCAGATTATGTAAAAAAGTCAATTTTGACAAAAATGGAGATAGAACCTTATAATTCTAACGTCACGATGTGTTGATCTGTCCCCGTGGCTCTGGGCCTGTAGCTGCCGCCCCACAAACACACCTGGGTGTTCTACAGCCAGGGTCACATGATCTCTCCAAAACAAATGCATCACTGACATGGCAAGAATAAAGTCTTCAGGGGCGCTTAGGTGGCGTAGCGGGTTCAATTCAATTCAATTCAATTCAACTTTATTCACCATGTGCAGTGCACTAGGAACATGATTTGGTATTCAACCATACTAAACAAGCTACAGTACATACAACAACAAGACGACAACACAACAATACTCAAGACAAAATATACAGTACCAATATGAGTGGATATTTTATGAATAAATACTGTACAACTAAGTGCAAGAACATGTAAAGTGCAAGGTACAATGATCAGCAGTTATTGAGGAGGGCTGTGGCTTTGGGGAAAAAACTGTTCAAGTGTCTTGATGTTTTTGTCCTGGTGGCCCTGTAGCGCTGTCCAGAAGGGAGTAATGCAAACAAGCTCTGAGCTGGATGTGAAGGGTCAGCCACAATCTTGCGTGCTCTCTTCAATGATCTGGAGCTATGGAGGTCTGTGATGGGAGGTTAAGCATCGACCATGTAACCGCAGGGTTCCCAGTTCCATTCCGGCCGCGGACATATCCTGCATGTCATCCCTTCTCTCTCTCTCACCCATCCTTCCTGTCAATCTCTACTGTCTCTATCAATACAAAAAAGAAAAATATGAGTGGGACTGCCCCACTCAGAAAAAAAGAAAGAAAAGTGAATTAAGTCTTCAGACAAACAACAAAAAGCCTCTAAAACCGTAATGGATACATATTTGAATACTTCAGTTCTATAACTACAGCATCTACATCTAAATCTGTGTCCACCCCCCCCCCCCCTCCCCCTGAAATATAGAGCTGTTACTGTGCTGTTGCATTGTTTTGAAGAATATCAATGGAACTATTTCCAAAATCAATCTGGGGTTGATTCAGCCACAACCAACACTGAAAGGTTTCCTAGCCAGCACAAAACTACTAGTTGTTGTTTTTTTACTGTCCTTTTATCCTTTCATCAATAAAAATCTTAGTTCAATACTTCAACCAGAAATGAAACATGATATTAAACAAATACACCACGTTCTTGTGGTGCAAATGTTGTTTTAACATTATTTGTTTTCAATCCAGTTACTTTGATCGAGTCTGGCCCTTGGGTTCTAAAATACTGCTGGTTCTTCTGCTGGTTCTGGTGGTTCTAGTCTGGACTTGCCTACAGCCAGGTACCACACTGTGTGGGTCCCAAACCGGGTTCCCTATCTGAACCTAATGGTAAATGGACTGACTTATATATTTTACAACGGCCTCTCATTCACACATTCACACACCAATGGCGGAAAGCTGCCATGCAAGGCGCCGGCGCGCTCACTGGGATCATTTGGGGTTCAGTGTCTTGCCCAAGGACACTTTGACATGTGGCCAGCCGGGGCTCGAACCGCCAATCGGCCAACCTTGCGATCATTAGACGGCGGCTCTACCTCCTGCACTACAAAACCAAAACAAATGCATTACTGACATGGCATGAATAAAGTATTTTAGTAAAACTAACATAGTGGATACAGATTTGAATACTTCAGTTCTATAAACCCCCCCCCCCCCGGAAAGATAGAGCTGTTACTAATGTGTTGCATTATTTTGAAGAATAGCAATTGAACTCCTTCCAAAATCAATCTGGGGATTGATTTAGTCACAACCAACACTCAAAGGTTTCCGAGCCAGCACAAAACTAGTTTTTTTTTTTTACTGTTCTTTTATCCTTTCCATCAATAAAATAGTTCAATACTTCAACCAGAAAAGTCTTTTTTTCGGAGTGGGGCAGTCCCACTCATATATAGATATAGATAGTGAAGACAGACAGGAAAGTAAGGAGAAGAAGGGAGAGAGGGCATGTCAGCAGAGCATGGTCCAGATTTGAACCCATGCCGACATGGGCATGTGTGTACTGCGGTGCTAGACCACTGGACCCCCCCTAGGCCACATGTAACATGATATTAAATAAATACACACAGTCTTGTGGTGTGCAAATGCTGTTTATTCGTTTTCAATCCAGTTACTTTGATTGAGTCTGGACCTTCGGTTCTGAACTGGTTCTTCTGCTGGTTCTAGTCTGGACTTTTCTCTACAGCCACACTGTGTGGGTCCCAAACTGGGCTCTCTATCTGACCCGTTCCCCCCAAGGTCCACGCTGTGCGGTTCCTATTCTGCACCCCAGCCTCCTCCTATTAAGTCCTATTAATCTCTCTCTCAACAACACTTTGACCATGACGAAATCACCTCAGTATCTCAGCTTCTCTTTCCAGCGACTGCTTCCCAGAATGCACTGCCATTTCCATTTAACATCTTTAACGACATAAAGCACTAGACGCAAAAGTTGCTGTTGCATTTTCACAGATCAGGAGTATCACGAGAGTAATACCATAATTACATGTTTGAGGTGATATTATTGGCAAATGACGCGAGATGATGTGTTTGACATTTTTAAGTCTGGAAGAGATTTGGAAAATACGCCGACGGCCTCCGTAGACTAGAGGTCGTTTGCCTGTCGGTTAATTTCTGGTGGCTCAGGTTCACTTGGCTAGGATGAGCGCTAGCCGGCGTGCTAATCTCCAAGCCTAGAGAATCAACCCTGACACAGCGTTAGCGAACAGGGCCGCCAGACCCCCTGAATATCTGCTGGCTAGGTTAGGCGTTCGTTTCACTGTTTTCGCCATCAATATGAGATCAAGTACCTTCTCTAATGATTCTGCCTGCTAATATTGATGCCCTCCGCGCTTACAGAGAGGGAAGCCAAGCCTCCCAAAATGTCAACAGTGGCATTTTATGCACTAATGCCATATGGGTGCAGTGAGCTGGTAAAAAGCTTTTTCCTCGAACTGGTGCCATGCTCAAATGCTAATACCTCAGTGCCTCTCAGGGTCCGCCGCTTCATTTTCTCGGCCCCCGATCTGCTACATTAGCGGGTGTGGTGTCTCGCGGGCCAAGCGGTCAACTCGTGCTTGATATGGAGAGGAAGTTGTCAGCGGTGAGGAGGGGAGGGGGGTCATTATGACTCAAACTCAACAGATTGGTGTGGTGTGCTGATAGAGAAAGACACAGAGTGCTGCCCAACCAACCTGACTCCTCCTCTAGTCTCTGCATGGACACAAGGTTAACACTACAACAAGCCATGGGTGGGGTCAAAAAATGTTATATCTTTACACTCGATCAAATTTTCAGGACCCTCCTTTCATGACTTTTCCTAGATATGTGCGTTCCACCACCCAGTATCCTTACATTTTCAAAAAATCACATCAGGATAAGCTAGTATGAAGCTATTTTGCTAGTTCTTCTGTGTAGGAGGCAGGCTAATTTACAAGCCGGGCCAACTAGCGGCCGTTGTGTGTAAGCAGCAGCTTCCCATTGTAAAGACTATGGTCATTTGACCCCCGAGGCGGCGGCTCTTATAGTAGGTAAAGAAGGCATGGTAGTTCTAGTGTTAAGCACCTCACTGCATCTCCCAAACATAGCAGAGAGAGAACGGAACAATAATATATACGACATTACGGCTAAGAAATAACACGTGTTCGCTTCGCACGACGACGGGTCACCATGCGCCGGTGGCCGCTCGAAAAGTGTGACAAAACCAAACAGTGGGAGACATCACTCAAGCCCGGTTTCAGGCTTTTTTTTCACCTTTATTCAAATGTGTTCTCTCCGTCTCCACTGCCCCATACAACGCCCCAGCGCAGCTCATTTCTGTTCCGCACCTTTCTCACCTCATCTTGTTTTTCTTCTCTTTTTACATCAGGGTTATTTTGGGACAAATAAGCTGAAGCAAAAACTCCTGCCATACATCCTACAGAGGGGGGGGGGGGGTTGTGAATGGACTCTGCAATGCCCTGGTACTGCAGGAGACAGACAGGGCTGACTGGCAGGCTGGATCAAGCGTTGTGGACGGGGTCTTCTACACCCGGAGACGGAGGGGCGCCGGAGGAGAATGGCCTCTGTGAACGTGGGCAGCTGGGTAGTCGCGTCGCGCTCGCGCACGCTGTGCGACACGTCGAGAATCAGCTTAATTTAATAATGAACATTAAGATTGCCTCAGTATTGCATAGTAATTATTACAATCTCTTCAAGATCATTAGGTTAACATTCCAGTCCTAAAAATATAACTACTGTAATACACATCCAAACATCTAAATCGTTAGCCTCGTAGCATAATTGCCTACGTCATGCTTCACTTGCGGTCAGCCGGGCCATCTTTGTATGTAGTGTCAAAAAAATGCCTAAGATGTCAAAGAGATGACTTGGGCAGATAGTGATTTTGGAGTGTAACAAGCATTCTGATAGGCTGATGGCATCATAGGCAATAATGCCCAGTGAATCAGCAGTGTTTAGGAGAGTAGAGTTATAGGCAGATATCTCAATTTGGCCAAAATATGACTTAGGCAATTATGCTATGAGGCTAACGAAATGCAACAGCGTTGTCAAGGCTGTAGGCTAGTAGCCTGCAGTGCAAGAGGGATTTTAAGTCTTAACTTCCTCCACGGGACTACCACACAGACAACGCCTCCCCCTTCTGACAGGGCTGCAAGGCGCTGTCCCCCCCTCCCCCCCACTGTCCCCCCCTCACACTCCACCACCCCCACTGTCCCCCCCCCCCCGACACTCCACCACCCCACTGTCCCCCCCCCGCACTCCACCACCCCCACTGTCCCCCCCCCGCACACTCCACACCCCCACTGTCCCCCCCTCCACACTCCACCACCCCCACTGCCCCCCCCCCTCCACACTCCACCACCCCCACTGTCCCCCCCCACACACTCCACCACCCCCACTGTCCCCCCCCGCACACTCCACCACCCCCACTGTCCCCCCCCCACACTCCACCTCCCCCACTGTCCCCCCTCCACACTCCACCTCCCCCACTGTCCCCCCCTCCCACACTCCACCTCCCCCACTGCCCCCCCCCTCCACACTCCACCACCCCCACTGTCCCCCCCTCACACTCCACCACCCCCACTGTCCCTCCCCTCCACACTCCACCACCCCCACTGTCCCCCCCTCACACTCCACCACCCCCACTGTCCCTCCCCTCCACACTCCACCACCCCCACTGTCCCCCCCTCACACTCCACCACCCCCACTGTCCCCCCCCTCCACACTCCACACCCCCACTGCCCCCCTTTTGTTTGCTTTTTCGTTGACCAGCCTCGCTGTAAATCTCTCTGTCCAGATAGGGGGACAGTGCCAGGCTTTTTTCCAGCCACCAAACCGTTTCGGAATGAGGTGGATAACCCCCGGAGCGTTCCCTCCCTCTCTCTCTCTCGTTCCCTCCCTCTCTCGCACACTTGTCACAACCCCGCAAACCCGCCACCTCCTCCTCTCATCCCTTTCGGGCGTGACGTCGAGGGGAGCTTACACCGTTTATTTGTGGGGGTAAACTGCGAATAAAACGCTGAAGCCTAGAGAGCGACAGTATTAATCTGAGCTGAGATCAGGCAGACAGATGAGCTGACTGACCTAAAGCAAGCAGGTCTGGGAAAAAAACGCTGGAGAGAAGCGAGTGGGTTTTAAGTTATTTTTACTTAGGCTGGCCTCACAAACATTGTGACGAGAGGCATCCTGGCAAAATGTCAACCTCATTGGAGTGACCCTCAATGTTCGATTCTGCCGTCATTTCTGGTACCATCGTGGCCTGGGGTGGTCCAGTGGTCTAGCACCGCAGTCTTCAGTGTACACATATTCCCATGTCGGCATGGGTTCGAATCCAGCCCATGCCCTGCTGACATGCCCTCTCTCCCTCCCTTCTTCTCCTTACTTTCCTGTCTGTCTTCACTGTATCTGTCCAAGAAAATGAAAAATATGAGTGGGACTGCCCCACTCCAAAAAAAAACAACTTAAAAAAGGATACATGTTCATATATTTAAAAAATGTAAGAAAACATTCAGGACCTATGATTCTGACGCCTGGGCCACAGCGGAGATCAGCGGTTCGAGCCCCGGCTGGCCACATGTCGAAGTGTGATTGGGCAAGACACTGAACCCCAAAATTGCTCCCAGTGAGCGGGCCGGCGCCTTGCATGGTAGCTTGCCGCCATTGGTGTGTGAATGTGTGTGTGAATGGGTGAATGAGAGGCCGTTGTAAAGCGCTTTGGAGCAGCTTTGGAGCAGCAAAAAAATGGCGCTATATAATTGCAGTCCATTTACCATTAAAACAGGGGGCGCCGGAATGAAACGCACACGCTCTGCTGAGGTAGATGTGTCCGAAGCGGACCAGGCTTGACCTGCCCATTCAACACACTACCTACTTCCTGTATTGTACGGTGATGAATCAATAGGCTGAGAACAATCCTATGTTACAGTCTAGGGGCTTTTTCGAATTGAGTTGTGCAGTTGTGTGTCCAACGCCAACACATTATCATCTCACCTAGAGCAAAGAGAATCGCTGATGCAGGTGGCGAATCATAACCTTAATCTTATGTGTGCATAGTTTATTAGCCGGCTCATTGTAAAGCTATGCAATTGGCTAGCTTTTCCCGCCATTGTGTTGGTGGCCTCCATTCAGCCAGAGGAGACAATGGATAATGGGGGTAGTTTGTGGAGGCAGTTTCTTTCGCGAAGATTTCACATCTGCCATTAAATGGTGAAAATGACCTCTACGCAACAAAAAAAAAACTCATTGTGAGCAACCGACCGTATCTGTCCGTTCAGTTAGTCATAGTTCAACTCCCGTTTCAGACTCTATTGCTTAACGTTAATTGCAAAAAGGAAAAAAAAACAGATCTATACTAAATTAATTAGCCTCTTGCGACTGAATGCACCCAAAAGCTGGACGAGAGGCTACGGCATCAGAGATGGGTCTTTTATCATCTGTTGTTCTACAAACGCACCTCACGGTGAATGGAATGAAAAGGTTCCCCCAAATTAAAAA
This sequence comes from Nansenia antarctica, assembly GCF_963989245.1. Classification (NCBI taxonomy): domain Eukaryota; kingdom Metazoa; phylum Chordata; class Actinopteri; order Argentiniformes; family Microstomatidae; genus Nansenia; species Nansenia antarctica. The sequence goes on along the minus strand of NC_137687.1, from coordinate 10,246,797 downwards.
AGCTGGTCATGTTGAGTCACCGTTCAAAGCTAAGCTGCCAGAACAAAACCCGCCCCGCGGCCGCCGGCCCTGTCTGTGGCCAACGTCCTTGCGCCAGCGGCTGTGTCTCAGGAGGTAGAGTCGCCGTCTAATGATCACAAGGTTGGCAGATCAGCGGTTCGAGCCCCGGCTGGCCACATGTCGAAGTGTCCTTGGGTAAGACACTGAACCCCAAAATTGCTCCCAGTGAGCGGGCCAGCGCCTTGCATGGTAGCTTGCTGCCATTGGTGTGTGAATGGGTGTGTGAATGGGTGAATGAGAGGCCGTTGTAAAGCACTTTGGATAAAGGCGCTATATAAGTCAGTCCATTTCATCCAGCCTCACAGAGATAAATGTCTACCGTGTTTTTTACAGTATACATGATGGATCCGCCAGGGGAACCTACAATATCTATGCAGAGAGATGGAATACACGACTGTTTTAATAACCATTTACATGTGCATATATGGATGTATGCACACGCCTGGCTAAAAATAGATCATGTTTTACACACACATGCATGGCTCAGTAGTGTGTGTGTGGTGGAGTGTGTGTGTGTGTGTGTGTGTGTGTGTGTGTGCCTGTGTAGTGTGTGTAGTGTGTGTGTGTGTGTGTGGCAAAACTACGGGATGAACCAATCCCAGCGAGAATGTGATTTACCTTTAATAATGTATCGCTATTCCGTTGAGCTCTGGGGAGTGTGTGTGTGTGCGTGTGTGTGTGTGTGTGTGTGTGTGTGTGTGTGTGTGTGTGAGGGCATTATCTCATGAAAACGGTGCCGGCTGTGCTGCAGTCAGTGAATTAAAAATTGTCAGGGAGTACAGCAAGAAGGGTCCGCTAAGACCCTCACTATTCTAAGACCCTCACTATTCTAAGATCCTCACTATTCTTAGGAAGCATAAGCATCCTACCACCCTCTGACAGGGTGCGTTCCTTCCGAGCGGCGTGACGTCTGTGGGGGTGTGGAGTAAGGCCGGGAGGGCTTCCGTTACATCACAGACATCTGACACACTACTGACACACATACCAGAGGCCGTGGGACACGGGGGAGAGGGGCGGGGGAGGGAGCGGGGCTGGGAGTTAGGATCTTTTTAACACTGTAGTATGCTGTAAGGACTGCATGGGATAAACATCCCTCAACTCTCTCCCTCAACCACTCAGAGACTCACCCTCACTCTCCACTTTTAAATCCCACCTCAAAACCTACCTGTTCTCCCATGCATACAACCTCCCGTACCCCTAACCATCTCCCCTAACCCTGACACCCCCCTCGGACATTGCTGTGTTAATTGTTCCCCGTGCCCGTTCGTTAACTCTGTGTTCTATGTGCTCATGTTATCTGTTGCTTGTTGTTTCTGTGTTTTCTGTTTTTCCCCATTATTGTCAGCGTCTTTGACGCTATATAAATACAATGAATTATTATATTTTAATTTTATATATTAAACATCCCACCTGATGCGTCTAGAAATCACGGACTTATGGGTACGATTCACTGATCCCATCGCCTCGACCTCCTTTGCCCTATGAAACGACAGCTTTTTCGTTGCGCGTGTTGGCGCAGGGGGGGTTTGGCGCCGAGCCTACACCACGAGACCCTGGCACCGGCCATCGGAGACACACGCGCCCCCCCCCCCGCCCCTCCCTCCCAAGCTGGCACCGGTCTCCCTCTCCCCGCCTACGTTCCAGGGACAGGCGTGACGTAAGCCAGGGGACGGGGGTATTTCGGTATGAGGTTGCGGCGGCGCGAGTTTCTCGCTGAGCAAAGTGGGATAATTTTAGCCGGGGGACAGGTGAGATTCCTTCCTATCCCAGCGTTCCTGTGAGGCGGTGTGGCCGTCTAAGAGTTATTTTCGGGTGAATGCTTTGTGAGGCAACAGCCCCCCCCCCCCCCCCCCCCTCCCCCGTGGAAATAAATACCACAGGGTGGGGGGGGGTAAGGACACATGATGTATGTGACACCATTTGAAGGTCCGACGAGCCAAACATAGGGATGGGTGCTAAAATGACTTTTGACTGTAGTCTAGTTATAGTCACATGCACAGTCACATGCAGCTTTTTGGCTGGAGCTCAAGTCTAATTTTGTGGGCACTATACTGACGACAACGGAGGTTAAAAACAGGACAGAATGTCGGACGCATGACAGACTTGTGTCCAGCCGGCCCTGTCGTCATTTTAACCCTGTGTTGTCACTATATATCACTATTTACTGTGTTGTCACTATAGATCACTGTTAAAATAGTGAAAATACCACCGCTCATCCGTGATCAGACTTTGCTGAGGTGCTGGAACTGAAGAGTATTGTAACGATCCTGTATGAGGCTCGTTAACAGCTCCTCCAAGGGAGTTAACTCTCTTGGTGTTGTGGTTAGCGCGGCCGTCGGTTATGCGGGAGATCGGGGTTCGATTCCCGCATGAGGCGAGTTACACTACCAGTTCCCGTTCGCTACAGTATCAATAGAGTGCAAAATAACAGCATCCGCACACTCAAACACTCTGTAGCTGATTGTAGATTTACTCTATAAACTATGTTTTTTTGCACAGCATTTGAGTGTGTGGATGCTGTTATTTTGCACTCAATTAACATGAACAAAGAACATCGTTAATGTACTGCAACTGTATTGTAATGGACTTGAGAATTTAGTTTTATTACACACGACGTGGAATAAATACATTCCTAAACTCATATAACCACGTATTCACCTAATTACTCTGTGTACCAATGTTAATACAATGTTACCGGTGTAATTATATCATTACCACACAGGTATAGGGGAGCTTTTCATGTAATGGCTTTTTGGAAAGCCAATGTAGTTTTGCATGAGAAAGGATGATAGAGGTTAAGAAGAAACCAACCAATCAGAGTTAAACAAGCAGCAGCAGCTCCGGGGCTTAGGGAGAAAGTGCTGCATTGCAAATAGCGGAGGGGTACTTTATCTTCTGTAATTCATATACATGTCTGCACAGAGACTCATATTACATTGTCACTGCTGCCTTCCTGGGTGTATTTCCATGTCCCAGATTCCCTGCGCACCTTGCATCCCCACATCCCTTACATCACACACCACCAGAAAGAAGAAATGTGAGCGTCCTTTCGAAACGCGGAGAGAGAGAGAGAACAGGGAGTCGTCTCTGTGGTTGTGCAGCAGCAGGGCCTCTACATCCCTGGTTTCCTGTTGCATCCCGTTTTGTGCGGACGTTTGCATTTTTTACCTTTTCCCCGGGCCCCCTCGTGTAAAGCGATCCCACCGTCCCTCCCCGAGGCCGAGCGAACCTCCCGTTCCGGACTGTTGTGTGAGCGATACGTCGTTGTTCGGTGATGCCAGCTTCACCCTTTTAAGTCCTTGTTGTTTTGTGAGTCGCTGGCAGCATCTCTCCTTAGCGCAGACAGACAATCAGCAGTTTCTTCCTGGTTCCACTGGACCACCGCATACACATTCGCACCTGAGAGAGAGCAGCTCCACGCCCCAGAGCTTGTGATGCGTCTCCTTAAGAAACCAATAGAGTGTCTACTACTCTCAGTAAGTGTCTATTACTCTTAAGGACATTTGTAAAAGTTGACGGGTGAAATGAGTCTTGGCAGCATCTCTCCTAGCACAGACCAGCTATCAGCAGTTTCTTCCTGGTTTCACTGGACCACCACATACACCTGAACCACCACATACACCTTCACACCTGGGCGGCTGTGGCGCAGGAGGTCGAGCCGGAGTCTAACGATCGCAAGGTCGGCAGATCGGCGGTTCGAACCCCGGCTGGCCACATGTGGAGGTGTCCTTGAGGCAAGACACTGAACCCCCCAAATTGCTCCCAATGAGCGGGCTGGCCAGCGCCTTGCATGGTAGCTTGCCGCCATTGGTGTGTGAATGTGTGTGTGAATGGGTGAATGAGAGGCCGTTGTAAAGGGCTTTGGAATAAGGCGCTATATAAGTGCAGACCATTCGCACCTGAGAGAGAAGCTCAACGCCCCAGAGCTTCTCATAAGTCACCTTAAGAAGACAATAAAGTGGCTAATACTCTGGCTACTAAAGTTGACAGGTGAAATACATCATTGGATGTGATGTAAGAGAGATCTGCAGAGGCATAAGCTAGCATTGCTAACTAGCTCCTAACATTTGTTAAACGGCATCAGCCTATTAAACAACAAACAGGTGTTGATTTGAATGTCGACGGGAGAGAAATGGTCATTTCAATTTCAAAACGATTCTATAAAAATCACATTATTTACACAAAAATGCAGGCTACTGCATATGAAGAAATTTGAGGTAAGATATGCATGTCTGTTGCCCTACCGTAGTATGTTTCATAGTGTACTGGGCAGACACAGGTACTGTAGCGACTCCTCTTCTGAGCCTCACTGGCACAAGAAGAAACACTCGTTCTCGAACCATGCGTGGGATTTACTTTGGGATTCTGTCTCTAAACAACTCTTCTGTCTGCTGTTCATTCCTTCCCAAACGTTCATTTCCAAACATTACACCTTGCAGAATATTCCAGCAACATTCCGTAATGGTGATTTCAGATTCCATCCCCAGTAGCGTTCAGACCAAGGCCTCATCCTCTCGCATTCTCTTATTTACTGTAGGATCTAGGGATGTCCCGATCCCACTTCACTACCGATACCGATACCTGGGCTTCAGATATCTGCGATACCGATATCAATCCGATATTTGTATTTTTTTTTACTCCTGAATAATAACAAATACTTCCCCAGTATATAGTCCACAACAACAGCCTGCCAGCCTTTATTCAAGCAACAAAAACTGTACTCTGCAGTACTCAGTGACCAACTGGTTAGGATCCACTGAGAAGCAATTTGTAACTCTTTCTCGAGAGCTGGAGGGGGGGGGACACAGGAGGCCCGAGTCCGTGTTTGGTAGACAGCCTGGAGCCAAAAGGTGGATATTATTTTGTGCGTCTTCATTTCCGTCGTCATATCTCCTTGATGCATGACAGCGTTTCAAAACTCAACTCTTTGCCAGGAGAAGCAATTCTCACCCAATATATAAGATGTCAGTAGAGTAGGCTAAAACTAAACATCAAAAATGCTTCAAATTCATATAATTTGCCCTCGGGCTCCTCCACGGTATAAAAACCAATAGATAGCCTGTATTGCTCTCGTGATGATTGACTATTCAGACGGAAATAAACCTGGCACACCTAGTTCACCACACACTTGATGCAATAATTAGCTCCCCGCAGACCTGGGAGGACACTGTGAATGTTTAGCATAGGGGGGAAAATGCAAGTCATGAGTGGGAACGAGAGAGAGAGAGAGGAGAGGAAGAAGGAGAGACAGAGGGAGAGAGAGAGAGAGAGAGAGAGTCAGAGAGGTGAGACACAGCTGTGTGTAATCTCAGGGACGCGGTAACTTGTTCAGCAATTAGCCTAGCGTCTGCAAAGAGAGCGATAGAAAAGGTACCCTACGAAAAAAAGAAGGCCCCCAACAAACTTTGAAGAAGAAAAAAAAAACTAAAAGTATTGTTAATTGTGAAGTAAACAAAACTAGTCGAAAATGAAAATGACTAACCGAGCGTTTGTGTCGTTGTGTGTTGTTATGGAGCGTGTGTTTTTTCGGGGGGTGGGGGGGGGGCTCTGCTCTCGGTGTGGAAAATGCAGCGCGGCCCCGCTCCACGGCTCTTGCTCCTAATCGCACGGAAACTCAGACTACTTACAGGAGCAATGAGGGGGCTAATGAGAAAGTAATTTTTTTACTAATTTCCGACCGGCTCCGCTTCCATTCTGTTTGATTGTGAGAGCCGTCTGCGTCATTACTGCAACATCTGCAGTGACTCGCAGAGCGTAAGCCACAGAGAGAGAGAAAGAGTAAGGGAGGGATGGAAGAAGGGAGGGGAGGGAGAGAGGGAGGGAAGGGGGGGGAAGGGGGGGAAAGGGTGGGTGCATTAGAGAGAAATACCACAAGCTGGAGAGAGAGATTGGGTTTTTGATGCTGCGTGAGCATAACAGAACAGAAACGGAACACGCCATTACTTCACGCGTACATACCGCCTCCTATTGTCAGTTTTTTTCCCGTTATCAAAGTGGACAAGAGCTGAGACACAGAGGCCCCTCATCCAGAGATCTTCCCAAAGTCTCTATCTCCAAGCAGCTGCTGCTAATCTCGCTTCTACCAGAGCTCACTAAAACAGCTGACGACCCCGGTAATCTAGTCCCACCACAACCATTACCTCTGGAGCCAAGAGGGGGGCGGGGGGGGCGCCTAACCCAATTGCAGTCAAGTAAACAAATGAAACCCGATTTATTGTCTGTTGTCTTGTCATTGCTCTGGCTCTTTCATGTAATCTCATTTGAATATTCTTAATAGGCCCGTAGACGTTCACTATCGTTTCATCAAGCTGTCCCGTGCCGTGCTAGTTTACATGGGAAGGCACCGTGTTTGTCCAGTCTGTCTGCTTGCATGTGTAGAACTAAGAAATGTCATTATCTGTCTTTCCGTATGACACGATTGGGCTGTTGGCTGCGTTCTGCTGACTTTGGGCCGGTCTTTGACCAACTGTTTCTTAGCTGTAACCTTCACGAGAGAGTTACTGTAAGGGAGGGGTGGGGGAGAGGGGGGGGGCTTTCAGTGTGGCCTTCAAACACACACATACGCACACTCGCGCGCACATACGCACGTACATGCACACTCTATACACACACACACACACACACCACACACACCACTCACACACCACACACACACACACACACACACACACACACACGGTGGCTAGAAGTCTTTTTCCTGCAACAACACACACACACACACACACACACACGCACACACCACACACACTCACACACGCACACACCACACACTCACACGCACATGCACACTCACACACGCACACCTTCCCTGCAACAACACCAGGAGTAACCCCATCAACCTCTGGGCAGCCACAGACGGGGTCGGCCGGGGCGACCGGTGTTTGCTTCTATCATTTGGATCATGTCTGCACATTAAACTTACAGGAACCGACCGGGCCACTTCAGATGACAAATGCGTCCGCCCGCCGACGTTTGCCAATCTGGTCTGTGTGAACACGACCGCACATGTAATCACCAGCGCACCCCAGGAGAGGAGCGGGCTCCGTGTACAGAACGCTATTTCTGTTTTAGCTAGAAGTTTCCGGCGGGCCTCGGTCCCAGCGGTTACATAAGTCTCAGATACAACCTCCTCTCTAGCCTGAGCAGGGAGGAACAGGTGCCCGTGAAATTAAAGTTGGCTTTGTTCAGACGTGTGGAAGGAAATACTAAAATGCCGCCCAGACACTGCAGACTTGAAGATTCCCTTTTAACACTTTGTCGTCCCAAACTAAGTGAGATCCGCATGTGACACTTAAGAATTAAATAACTATGTCGTTGTGAAACACATGTCCCCCTCATAATGATAATCATTGATGCCATTTTAGCTGACGCTTTTATCCAAAGTGACTTACATTGTAATGAGTGCATACATTTCAGTATATATGGTCCCAGCAGGAATCGAACACACAACCTAAGTGTCGTTAGCGTCGTGCTCTACCAACTGAGCCACAGAGGACCACGTGTTATTAACATAATAGCATTGTTACAATTTCAAAATTACACAGAAAATGATCTGGACGCTTTTTCATGGCTATAGTAGGTCACAGTGGTGGGGGCAAATGGTAAATGGACCGCACTTACAGTATATAGCGCTTTTATCCAAAGCACTTTACAACGGCCTCTCATTCACCCATTCACACGCAAGCTACCATGCAAGGCACTGGCCACTCACTGGGAGCAATTTGGGGTTCAGTGTCTTGCCCAAGGACACTTCGACATGTGGCCAACCGGGGCTCGAACCGCCGATCTGCCAGCCTTGCGATCATTAGACGGCGGCTCTACCTCCTGCGCCACAGCCGCCACAGGGGCTACCTCAATACTGTTGCTTCAGATTCCACAATTCCACTGCTGCAGATGGTAGTGGTTTAGATGTGTGAAGTGCTTCTGAAAGCCACAAGGTGGAGGCAAGAGCTGTAAAGGATGTGTGAACAGATCTGTCCTTTTGTGGTAGAAATTACTGACAGACAGTGGGACATTTGTGTTCCTTACCACTTGTGTCCCTCCAAAATAATCCCGAAAATAAACTTGAGAGAGAGAATAGTTTGTGATTGCTGAGCTTTTGCTTAATCGTCTTGCTGGATAGATTAACTCCTTGCACGAATGACCGAATATCTCCGGTATTTAGCCAAACTGAGTTCATTGTTTGAATATCAAACGATCTTAATGGGGACCAACTTGTGTTTTTCAAATTTCCATATCTACTCTCCTACTGTTTGTTCAGTAGGAGAGTTTTGCAACGTTGAATACCCCCTTCATGTTCCCCCATCCGTTTGTTAACGATGTCCAGGGGTGCCTAACGACCCCCCTCACGTTTTCACCCTTTTCAGTGGAGCAGGGGGGAAATCCTGGATGTGGATGTTTCTATACAACACAACCAACCCGCTTGTAGATAACAACTCACGTTCTGTTCGTCAACAATGTTCCTAAATCATTTGTACAGGCCCTATTGGATGATTAAAAACTGAAACCTCTGTGAATTTAAAGCTCGATGAAAATTAATCTCTGGTGTTTGGAATGTCGCACGCGCGGGCCGTGTTTACAAAGCAAATGTTCCTCCGTTCAGATGTATTTGATGTGGCATTGTGATTTACAAAGATGTAAACATTGATTGATTGCTTTCAAATAATACCGTTCTTGGCCTGCTGAGGAATCCAATAAAAATAGGGCGACAACCCTTGTGTCACAACTGAACACTTTTCCGGATGCTTTGCCATGTTTTCTTCTGCACTAGTAGTCTGTTACACTTCCTGTTGGTGCTATTTTGATCTGATCAGTTACAGATAATAACACTATGTGCAATATGACAACCCTCGGGTACATAAGGTTCAGAGATAGGAAATGTTAGAATAGGTATAGCATAGCATAGAGTACAGCACAGTGTTTATTTGTATAGTATAGTATAGTGGATAGTGTATATAGCCTTTATTTATGTAAACCAGCTCTTTTCCCTTCTTGTTTTTAGTTTTTTTTCCTAGCACCAGGGGAGCCCCCCCTCCCAAATTTCGTTGTTTGGTACCTGTACTATATCAATGACAATAAAGACCATTCATTCATTAATAAACATCTTTCACCATTGTTTTATTGTGTGTTTTTTTTATTGTGTGTGAAATGTACTTAAACTAAATGTAACTTGAATCCTTTCTCAATATCTCAGAACGGCTCGAGACGATGATAAATCCCCCTCCCTCCCTCCCCTCCCCCCCCGCCCCTCCCTCCCCCTCGCCACACCACCCCATCATATTCTGTTATGCTCTCCACATTTCACCGCAGGTTGAAATACTTGTTTATGGTTTTGTTTGTGTGGTATTCTAATGAGCCTTGAGTCCTGACTAAACACAACCGGTTCATTGTTCTATTCTGCATGACACTGTTCTAATTCAACGATTACACGGTTACGCTAACGTCAACAAACAGACGTCTCCGCACGTGACTCTGGGTACTTCAGTTAGTAAGGAGGGCCCAGCTTACCCGTAAGCAATGGCTGCCTTCTTTCCTGGACATACTCTACATGGAGTACTGTATATACACAATCTATAGCCAGAATACATGGAGCTAATGACAGGACAGTCCAAACATGGGCCTCTGCAATATCAGAGGCTGTGTTGTATGTGGATGTAACCTTATTATATTCCAAATATAGTGTAAGGAAAAAAACTGTGGGAGGGGGGGCTACTTGTGTGTTTATAGTGTGTGTGTGTGGGGGGGGGGGGGTAAAATAAATAAGAAAAGTCAGGACAGACACTTATTTTGTTTGGTATTGTACCGGTAATTGTACGTTTTTCATGTGTCGGCTACTGTTTTGAAATAAACAATTGATTACAAAACAAAGTAACGAGGGCCCGGTGTGATTCTAGTGTGACGGGTGTGTAAGGTCCAAAAGGGTAGCCGAGATGTCTGTCTGTAGTCAGGTTCTCAATGGAACAACCCTCACAAGTACAGCCTAGGTCGTGAATATCCTCTATGGATTGGGCCGGATAGAATGTCTGGATATGCCTTCTTCTTCTTCCTCTTCTCTCTCTCTTACTCTCGGTTCCGTCTCCACGGTAACACTGGACCCGGGCTCAGAGAACTCGCAGGGTCGTGGCGGCTGCTCGCTCGGCGGCGGTGTGGCGTTATCGTGAGACCCACAGTGGCATCCCGTCATTGTGCCTCCGTGCTTATTATAGATTCCATTAAGATGGGCCTAAATTGGACGTCCCTGTCAGGTTTCCGAGCACCTTGTTTGTTTTTAGTCGTCTTTCGACTGTGAGTCATAAGAGTTTTATTAAGCCGTTCGGAGATAAAAGAATAAATTAAAGGCGGCCACAATCAAATAAAAGCGTGTTACTTTCTTCTATCTACTTATTGCCTTTCTGTTTCGTTGTATCGTAATTATACTGAAATACACTTCAACACACTTGCAAAAATGTGTTAAATACTTAATGATGATGGCGTAACAGCGAGAGGACTCACTCCACTTAATTGTCTTCCAAAGAGTAGCCAAACGCCTTACCTTTTGTTACGCTTGACAAGGGCAAATGAACGGTATAGTCACAGACATACAGCCACTCAAAGGGAATGCACACATACACACAGAAACAAGCAGACACACACAGACACACAGACACACACACACACACACACACACACACCCCCCTAAGGTCACTTCTAAGAAATACGAGCCAGTTTATTACCCTAATTTACACCATAATAAATCATTTTTCATGGTGACAGTTAAGATGTCTGGTGATAAAAAACGTGGGCATGCCATATACTTAACCAACATACCACACAAACTCTGAATACGATCTCTGACTAAAACATACTGTAACAAGAAAACGATACAGGCCTACAGATTTCTCCACAGGAGCCGAGTCAAGACTGAGAGAGCATTCACGCCGCTCGGGCTGAGAGCGGAGCAATAAATGTAAAATGAAAGATTTGTTTGATTTTTGCGGCATTACGGCAAGGCTCCCTTCTCAGGTTAGGCTGATTTGTGAGGCTGTTCTGTAATATTTCCGGCACACTCACTTATGGTAATGGATGTACCGGGGCCTTAAATTGTTGTGCGGTGAAAGCAGTTCAATTAATATCATGCCACCATAAAATAACTATTGAACTGACGTGGAGGGTGAATGATTGAGCTACGGACCAGGGGAGGGACGTGTGACGCGTGAAATTCACACCTGCAAATCATGCCCTTTTTGGGGTTGATGATGTTGACAACTAAATATTAGACCCCTCTGTCTCACACCAGAAGGGACGGGGTGAAAAAGATGAGATGAGTTATTTTTTCGCGTCGACAAAAGACGGCTCATTTGAATATTTATGGCCGCCGCTAAGACTCGTGAATGATCAGTGATGATTAGGTCTCAGCCCTTCAGCGAGGCAATGAGATGCATCAACAATGGCAGCCATTGAGTTAACACTAGAACAGCCGTGCCTGTTTTACCTTCTATAAGAGCCGCCTCGGGGATTCAAATGACCATAGTCTTTACAATGCTACGCTGCTACGTACACACAAAGACCAGTAGTTGGCGCGTCCTGTGAATTAGCCTGCCTCCTACACCGAAAAACGAGCAAAATATCTTTATACTAGCTTATCCTGATGTGATTTAGAACATGTAAGGATACTGGGGTGGTAGAACGCACATCTCTAGGAAAAGTCATGAAAGGAGGGTCCTGAAATTTGATCGAGTGCAAAGATATACCATTTATTTTACTCACAGGGTCACATAACCCCACCCCCGGCTGTTCTAGTGTTGTTAAGCCGTACAAAATGTATAGAAGCTGGCAGAGGTGGGAACAAACAGAACAACTAACATCTCTCAAACGGTGAGAAAGAGGGAGACATTTGGCTCTAGCCTCCACAGACAAAACAGACGCAGCAGGGAGACAGTCTGGGGGAGGCCGGAGAACACTCACACTGCAGTCGATAGTCATTTCAGGAACATTGACCAAGGCTGGACACGTGAATATGCATGAGAGAGAAGAGAGGAGAGGGAGAAATAGAGAGAGAGAGAACTCCTGGCCACACTCAAACAAGCTCACAGTGTTCCCTGCATGCTGATTAAACACTCCAGTACTGGGGATGACTAAGTCAGGTTCAGACAACTGCAGGGCAGATGGGACTTTTTAATTCACACTTTGCCACATCCAGGAGGTAGTCTAGTTCTTAGTCACGGCTGCCATCTCTGATCACAGTCATTGGACCAGGGGGAAGTTTTGACTGAACCAAGCAGGTTATTTTGGGTGGTGGTGCCATGTCGAGTCGTGATATTTTGTTATGGTTGTCTAATTTTTAGTTTCCAACAAAAATGTAATGTCGACAACAACTGTCTCTAAATAAAAAGGCTGGCAATTCCCCCCCCCCCCCCCGCCCCCCCAGAAGGTTCGTTCCAGAAGAAGAAAAACACAACTTATCGGTTATCACACTCATCGTAAATGAATTCAGACCGATTGTGCGTCATCTACACATAGAACTCGTACATCATCAGAAGACATCATCAAAGGCAAAAGTACTTCTCTCTTTTCTCCCACTGTGCACACACACAAAAAAACTGGATCGTGTCATAGGCAAGTTCACACGAGGTTTTCAATTAGCATTGTCTAAATGAATTAAGAGGGGGTTTAAGCCTTGTGCTGTTTTTAGTGGTGGTATTAACCTGGTGCCTCTCATTAGCCACCCCTGGCTGATAAAGAGGGCAGGGGAGTGGCGGTTACAGACAGACACCTCGTGCTGACAGGGGAGACAGAGTGGATCACATCGGCTCATGAATAGTAATGGCCGCCACCGCGTCTCCCCGCGTTCCTGCTCTTCTCCCCCGTATGAGAAGTGACTGATTCCATGTCGAAAGAGAATCACGGGGCTTGCGGGAAACGAGATGATGACTGAGAGACATCCTGGAGGGAAGGAAGGAGGGAAGGAAGGAGGGAGGGAGGAGGAGGGAAGGAGAAGAAAACAGCCACATGTCACATGAAAGACGACGTCACGACATTGTTTTTGGCTCGTCAAAGTTGGCGTTGTCGGCGTCGTCGTCTTCTTCTAGGAGTTCGTAAATAAACAGGGAGTTAAGCACAAGGGAGGGAGTGAGACTGGGTTTTCAGTCTGTGCCCTTTGGGGGGAGAGAAGCGCTGGAGCATCTCAATAAATCAGGGCCGAGGCACCTCTCTTAATGCACTCCGCGACTATCGATAAGGGGGGGGGGGGGGAAGAGAGGCAAACACTGCCGTTCTGAGGAGGAGAGATGTCACCGATAACCTGGCGTACCCGCACCCCTGCCCGGCTCCCTCCCCGGGGCCCTGGCTCCTCGATCGATAGCGGCACAATGCTTCAGTTGGCAAATGCATAGGTGAGCAGAATCTGAAATAGCAGCAGTGGAGGGGGGAGAGAAGGAAGCCGAAACAAAGCCCCGCACTTTTGGAAGTGGAACCGAGGGCAGGAGCGCTCCAGTCTGATGTACAGTTCTATGGACGGGGGAGGGGGGGGGGGGGGGGGGCACAAAGAAGCGGTTCCCCTTCCTGAGCAAACTGGACGTCACACTTCAGTCAACTTTAAAGCCGTGAAAAGAGAGAGAGAGAGGGAGAGAATGGGAACGGCACCTCTGCTCCCCATCGTCTGTGTGTGTGTGCGTGTGTGTGGGTGTGTGTGTGTGTGTCCGCCCACCCTATCTGTTGTTGTTTTCTGTTCTTGTTCCTCTGATCTCAGAGAAGAGAGGGTGACGACTCAAAGTTGAGAGGCACAGCTGGGTCCCTGAAATGTTCATTTGTTCCCAGTGAACCCCGCTGGCCCTCCCTGCCCCCCCCCCCCCCCCCCGCTGGCCCACTGAGAGCTCTCACTTATGGCCCTTCCTCTCAACAAAAAAAGAAGAAAAAAGACAAGAAAAAAGAGAAGACTTCTCTATTGCCCAGAGGAAACAGCCATGCGCTGACAGCCAGTTCTTTTCACAGGGAACATGCAGTTCCTCTTTTCTAAAGCTCTGGCCTGCCTTTAACCGCATCCCTCCCCTCTCTCTCGCACTCTCTTTCTCTCTTTCTCTCAAACGCACAGTCAGGCTGAGGAGATGTCGGCAGCGGTGTTTGTCAAGACACAGTGGCGTTTTTTTTTATCAAACTGTAATAGAACGATATTTTCCCAGCAATTTCCCAGTTAGACATTCTATCGTTTATTCCAGGGGAGGTGACAGGTGTTGTGTGTGCACGCTGTCAAAAGCTAGCTAGGTGGTGTGTGTCTGAGCCCAACACAGCTGACGATAAAGACACACGGTGAGAGGTAACATCTAACGTGATGGACGGGGTTTCGGGAAAGCTCGGCATCATTCAGTCTTCGGGTATTTTATTATAAGAGCAACATCTACCAGAGTGGCTGGGGGGGGGGTGACTGTGGCGCAGGAGGTAGAGCCGGCGTCTAATGATGGCAAGGTCGGCGGTTCGAACCCGGCCGGCCACATGTCGAGGTGTCCTTGGGCAAGACACTGAACCCCAAATCGATCCCGATGAGCGGACCGGCGCCTTGCATGGTAGCTTGCCACCATTGGTGTGTGAATGGGTGTGTGAATGGGTGAATGAGAGGCCGTTGTAAAGCAATGTCAGTCTGTTCTGTTTACCAGGGTGACACCAACTTTTACTGGCCAGGATCAAGGGTGTCTGAAAAGAAATTATTGGGAATTATATTCTACACTCCCTACACCGGCAGTACCATTATGTGACTTAATGCTGTAGCATTGTTGCAGACGATCTTTAACGGACTGTAACTGTGTTTATGTTCACTGACTTCAGTCAGCGGATGTCAGCAAAAAAAACGTTCTTTTGAATTCGATCTTCTCTTTAAAAAACAGAGGGATAAGGTAAATCTACATTTTAAGACCCCACTTTAAAAGCAGGCAGCGGGGCATTAACGAGACAGATCGAGCGTAATCACAAGCTCAATTCTTGTGGTTGGCATAAAAAATAATTTTCTCGTTCAATCACTAGGAAATCAGGAAATTAATCATTGTAGTTTTTCAAAAGAGCTGGATCACAGGGGGGTTCCCCACAATGATAGAATGTTAGGGGGGCAGGTTTCATTCATTATGGATTCTAAAAAAAGCGAAACAATTTCCGCCATCAATTATTCACACATACAGCCTGTTTCTTTAATAGCTCTCCCTATTGTCCCCTAAATGTCTCAAATCACGACAAAGACGACAGGGAAGACAGAGTGAGCGCTCGGTAGGAAAATGCCGGTGTGAGGTTTCCTCCCAGTCACGTGGTCTCATAGGTGGGCTGTGCACAGGAACACAGTCGAGTGTCAACCTATAGAAAACACATCCTTGGATGGAGTGAGTCTAACGTCACCTGTCACTTGCTGCGACACATAAGAGCATCTTTATTCTATCCTTATAATCTGTTTAAAAGGTCACCAGTCACATTGGCTTTCCTCTGCTTTATTAGATATGCTGGTATTGGTTGTGTGGAGCACAAGCCTCACCTCACCTTCTTCTCTCTGAAGGTGAAAAATGACTTTTTTCTTTACTAGTGTTTTCCCCCAACTGACTTAAGTAGGAAGATTAAGAAAACACCTTTGGTACGTTACACATTTGACAGGCTAAAACTCTATACCAACTTTATTCCAGACAGTTAGAAAGATATTGATATAGGAAATATGACATTGTACACAAATGTTGCTTGTTTTTGGCTAGCCAAGCAGGGGCAGAGGGTGGGTAAGCAGTCCTTGACCAGGGCTGTGGGCATGGGGTCCAGTGAGCATGTTGAGGTCTTGGCCAGGGTGACCAGCCTGGCGACCTGGGCAGCGTCCACTGGAGAGAAGGAGGAAAAGCAGCATTGGGGGGGGGGGGGGGGGGGGCACGGCGCTGGGGCCGGGTCATTGTGTGGCTGGGGTGCAGGAGGAGCGGGAGGGGCCGGTGCACTAAATACTAGTGTACTATAACAGCTCAACCTCCACATACCATGGAACTACTTACAAATACAAAGTTGTTATTACTAGAGTAATTACTAGAGCATTACTACACAAGTACCGGGGTAGCGTAATATAAAGTATCTTTGAATGTATAATCACATCAGACATCCATACAGGTGGCCTAGGGTGGTCCAGTGGTCTAGCACCATGGTCTACAGTACACATATGCCCATGTTGGCATGGGTTCGAATCCGGCCCATGCCCTGCTGACATGCCCTTACTTTCCTGTCTGTCTTCACTGTATCTGTCCTATAACAAAAATATGAGTGGAATGTTTTCTGAAAAACCCCGGATCTCCAGATGTGTCAAGATCCTAACAACGCCTCTGTTCATTACAAGACTTCAGTTCTTTAGAATGTTTCTTCAATTATTATTTGTAAAACATGTCCTTAGACATAGTATGAATATTTCGTTGTGAGAGCCTATTGCCTCTCATGTCTCTCTGCAAATGTACATGATAAGTTTCCATGTTGTTTTCTGCCTGAAGCGTAAAAGGATACAATCTTATTAATAGCCTACTTACTTATGGTTACATCATGTCGAATTTCCATTAAAAACAAAATATAGTTTTCCAATACGTGTAGGAAATTGGGTTCAGTGTATTAGCCTATGATGAGATGCAGATAAATAAGCCTTTCTTGTTAGATAGTAAAGCATTCCATCAAATCAAATCACAGGAAATTCGAGGAGCCCACAATTCCAAAAGCTGTTATTTAGTTTGGAAATGTACATGAAATATAGCATAGAAAACTAGCATAACATGACTTGGGCTACACTCGACTCACACCATGATTGCTTGCCTGTCACGCTGACAGCTAAGTGGATCTCTCGTAGCTAAACGTGAGTTGACTTTGGGATCATGACGGTAGCCATAATAGCCTACCATCTAGCCACAACCCATATTGTTAATCTCCTGGTAGACTAGACCCCAAATGATAGCAATGTGTCACATTTAATTTCTTCCCCATTTCAGGAAAAGACAAACAAAAACACTCATGGTCTGTTCAGAGGTTCCACCTCCTCTGGGACTAGGGCTGCTCCTTGTTAAGGATCAATTTGTCCAGACAGCCTTTACAAATTGCACAAAGAGACAAAGTTGTCATTGGCGTGCACCACATTTGATTGATGGCTACACACCTGTGTCGTAAATCCTCACGACGGTGCAGAGACTAATCTCTAGCGTGTGTTCGTTCCCTGTCTCTCCCCCTCCCCTCTCCTCCCCTCCCCTCCCTCTTTCCCTCTCCTTCAACCCTTGCCTTCCTCACCCAAACATCAGGCGGTTCAAAGTTTTTAATAGATATCCAAAACACATCACTCGCATTTTCTTCCCCTTTATGTTTTGCATCAAAATGTGCAAACTCGCACACTGGCAACACATAAATATGCTTATCAGACACTTTATATGTAAATTCGCAGTGAGCAGTGAGTGGCAGTGAGTTTATATTGTGAGGATGTTATAAAAAATTAAAAAAGCCATCCCCCAGGTGAATACCAGATGAAGTCATTCCACAATACTGGTTTTTTATCATCCTTTTTTTTTTCTGGGCGGTCTGCGGTCGACACGATATCATCGCTTTTTTCCGATTGTACAAGAACAAGGAGTGTGAGTAGGCACATCGTTTAAACTCCAAAGTTAACAGCAGTTGGAGATATAAAACTAATTCTCTCGGGGGCTGCAATTGTGCAGGAGGAGAAATCTCTCAGCCTTGCCTGGCGAGACCCCCACCACTGTTTGTTTCTGCAGGAACACCACGGGCCTCTTTTTAAAGCCCCCCCCCTCTAATCAAATGTGATCTGCTCACATGTGGCACCCACCCTCCCGAGGGAACCACCGCCATCGCTTCGAAGGAACAACATTCATTTTTTCTGCGTTTTCTAACACACAAAGGCAATGTAGTCAGGGCATAAAGAGTGGATGAAGATTAGAGAGAAAAAGTGAAACAAAAAACATCTTTTTTATATAAATACATTTGAGAAAGTCAATAATTTATGATATCTGTAAATCTGTAAAAATGGGACAATTCGAAAATGACACATATGTGCAGTTGAATGTGTGTGTGTGTGTGTGTGTGTGTGTGTGTGTGTGTGTATGTGTGTGTGTGTGTGTGTGTGTGTGTGTGTGTGTGTGTGTGTGCGTGCGTATGTGTGTGTGTGTGTGTGTGTGTGTGTGTGTGTGTGTGTGTGCGCCTGCGTGCGTGGCTACTGATCTTTGTGTTGGCACGTTTTGAGCAGTGCTTCTGTGTGTATGATGAGTATGTGTGCATTTCTGTGTGTCTGCAAGTGTGTCGTTTGTCGTGTGTGTGTGTGTGTGTGTGTGTGTGTGTGTGTGTGCAAGCAAGTGTGAGACAAAATAAGCCATCTGCTCAAGACTCACCTGAGCACTGCCATTCCCCCCCGACTAACGTGACTTGACAGAGAAAAGGATTTGGAGAGAGCTAAAGTTTAAACTAGACACAAAGGAAGCAGGGGGGGGGGCGAATATTAGATTTCCTCTGTTGTATGCATGTTAGTGTCCTCACGATTTTCATACCGTAACGGATAGGTATAAATAATTAAGCGGGCTGTTCCCCTGAATAGCCTGAGAGCAAAGAATGAGAAGGAGAGAAGAAGAAGAAAAAAGAGAAAGGACCCAGCCTGCTTAGGGCAGTTTGGAGTACCACAACATCCAGATAATTAGCTCTTCTTTCCAGGAAATCACCAGGAATTTCTTTCTTGACTACAAAAGATGGAATTCTTTCTTTCTTTCTTCCCCCCCTCTCTCTCTCTCTCTCTCTCTCTCTCTCTCTCTCTCTCTCTCTCTCTCTCTCTCTCTCTCTCTCTCTCTAGTAATTAAAGGGAAGCTAAGCTTTCCATCACTAACATGAAGGCTGTAGCATGCTCCATATTCCCTGGCATTTAATGGGAGCAATAAATGCTATGCTCGTTTTTAGCTATTTTTACATTTTTATGGCACAAATTGCAACATAAAGGGCACCAATCACAGACATGACAGGTGAAGGACAGCTGCGGTGTCGTCCTCCATTAGATGACGCAAACGGCCAACTGTGGCCATGGCAGTTAATTAGTTAATTAGCCAAAGAGGAGCCTAATCAGAGTTTTGGATCCCCGTCCCTCCCCCAGGTGATACGATAATAGGAGACACTTGAAAAGGTACAGTGGGGGAAATAAGTATTGAACACGTCAACATTTTGTCCAGTAAATGTATTTCCAATGAGCCAAGTGAAATTGGCTCCAGACTTTGGTATTAACTTAAACACTACTACTTTTTTCATTCCACTTTATTACACACAACTTTATTTACATATGGACTTTAATGTTTAGATTTGTTTGTCTGGATTGTTTGACTTAATACCAAAGTCTGGTGCAAATTTCACTTGAATGGGCTCATTGGACAAAATGTTGATACTTAAGATACTTACAATACGTATTTCCCCCATTGTATGTCTGAGAGGAAAAAGGGTGCACTTTTCAGCTCTATCTTGCATCTCATAAACAACTGTGTGACACTCACAGCAAGCCGATATTTCTTTAAAAAAAGACCAAAAACTACTTAAAAAGCCAATCTATTTTGAGCTCCTTCTCTCATTCAAAGGAATATTTTCAATATTAAGCTGCTTTTTACTTTCTTATTGCACATATTGGATGTTTGGTGATCTGAAGTTGAAGTGACATGCCTTGGTCTTCTGTTCTCTCCAGCTAGATAATTACAGTTTTTCCTCCGTTGTAGACACACACAAGAAATGAAACTATGCACACAAGTCTGCTAAACTCTAAGCACAATTCCATTGTTTTCAACTCAAATAGAAATTCTCACCTAGAAAAACCACTGGCCTTCAAAAATGCTACACCGGGAATTACCAATTGGTCACACTCACTTCAAACTGTTCAAACTGAATTGGCCCAAAAACTTCAATCGTGTGTCAGAGCATGAGAGAGGCCTCGGGTGACCTCTACTGTGTTGGGGGAAATAATGGAGCAGCGTGGAGAACAGAGAGGAAGAGGAAGAGTGAGAGCGAGAGCAAGAGGCGAAGGAGGAGGAAGAGGAAAGAGAGGCAATTATGTCTAATGAAATCCGTGCAACGTTGGTTGACCATGTACTCAATCGTGGCCTAACGATGACCGAAGCTGGGCAGAGAGTCCAGATGAATTTGAGCCACTTCACAGTATTTTGCAGTCTGTTCAGTCAGCTGAACATTTGACTGTATTACAGTAACAAAGACATATCTGCTTTCTTACCTTTTTGTATTTGTGTGCCGATGTCATCATTACCTCCCCAGAAGGATAGTCTAAAGTCTTACTGTAGTGTTTTTAATTTTACTTATCAGTGCAATTACTGTGAGTTTTGCCAAAATAGGTAACATTTTGTGTATTCCCAGAACTCTAACAATGTTGCAGTTATCAACTAGAAGTTTACAGTATGACTCTGGGAAGCTGGGTTATAAGTTTAGCCCAATTGGAGCTCATTGGATAGACAAATATGCATTGTATCCTATTCTGATACAATGATTGTGTAAATGCAATATTTATGATATATTCACTGTATGTACCATACAATTGCAACCTATTCAAAGTTAAAAAAGGAGAAAAGGGAAACAATTTCTACTCAATTTTATAGATTTGAATACATAACATGAAGCCAAAACATACCGTATATAAACACTACTTTGATGGTGTTTTAAATTGAGCACACCAGTGTTGAACTAATGCTTTCTAAGAGATATTCATGATAGCTGTGTGTATCATTTTGATGGAAAGAATCCGTTTTTAGATTTTGGAGAAAGTTTTAACAAAACCGTTAACTCTTTTCAGTTTTTGTGTTTAAGAGTTTTGAGAAATTGAGCGGAAATAGTTTCAGGAAACATGTTTAAACGATAGGGGGGGGGGGGAAACAATGCTTGATGTTGGGTGTGGCAGTAACATCTTGGAGTGGGCAGGGGGCGCTGTGGAGTACACTAGGAGGAGGACCCTGCGAGAGACATCATACCCCGAGCAGCAGCCAGAGCACACGCAAGGCAAACACTCCCCGAGATAAAACACACAGACGCCTGCGGCCATCTGAAGTGAACCAGAGCACTTTTCTCTTCTATGCATTTCAAACAGGCTCCCCAAATAAAACAGGCAGCTTCAGGTTTCATAATCTACCCCAATAATCTGCCAGCTTTGCACATTCCACTTCTCTCCGCCGTGGAGGAGAAAAAGGAGGAGGGGAGAGGAGAGGAGGGGAGAGGAGAGGAGAGGAGAAAAAAAAAAAAATCAAAGTCATGTTGTCCTGACAGATGATGTGATGCTGTAAACAGGGAATCTTTTTTTCGTACAATTAAAGAGGGGGGGTTATTGATTTCCGATGGGGCTCTCAGGTGACTGGGTGGCTGGCTGGCTGCTGTCACAGCGAGGCCTGGGGTAAGGTGACCACGCGCCAAGGCTAGCTGGGAGAAACCTCAGATGTCATCAGCTCAGGTAAGGACGCCGTGTCCCACCTCCACACACGCACACGCACACGCACACGCACGCACACACACACACACACACACACGCACGCACGCACGCACGCACACACACGAGGGCAGACGTCAGCGGTTTGACTGCAGTTTAACTCCTCTGGAGAACGACCCTAAGTCAGAGACACGCTCTCACAGGAGCAGCGTATCCATCACAGAGGAACCTGCAACACACAGAAGAGAAGCAAACACGGCTACGCAGTTCAAATGGACTGACTGATATAGCGCCTTATTCCAAAGCGCTTCACAACGGGCTGTCATTCACCCATTCACACACACATCGATGGGGGGCAAGCGTCTGCAAAAAATGGCTAATTCTAAATGATGCCGTAAAATCATGTCAAACTATAGGAATGTCCAATAATTGCGATTAGGAAAAACAGTCCTAACGTTAGCCACTAGTGTATCGGCTCGACTCCGACTGAGCAGAACCCAGGCGAGAGAGTGGAAGCCTGGGCGTATCTTGTATCTTCTATAGCAGAATTCTCTGGCACAGATTCCACGGTTGGTAGGAGGAGGGTGGGGCGATATTCCAGTGTCAAACTCACCCCGTGATCCATAAGTCACCCCGCGTTCACCCCGTGTTCCATAGGTCACATGTCACGTCCATAGGTCACATTCTTACGACCCTGGATGGGAGGTCATGTCGGGTCAGGTCGCTAGGCAACGATAGGGCAGAGAAGTGTGTCTGCTGCTGGAAACACCGTGGCAACGTGGCATGGAGGAGAGACGCACACACAGAACAGCTCCCAGAAGCAGTTTCCTCCCCCCGTCGGTACAACCCACTCAGTCTGGCGTGACGGGGGCCCGTACGGGTCCAGGAAGGGACGCAGATGAATAAGAGGCTGAACAAGCGTTAATTATTCTGGGGAAGGAGCGAAAGCCCTCGGCTTGTTTACCACTTTTCCGGAAAACAACTTTTATGATTGCTTTGTAATTATCTCCCTGATAATGTAAAATGCCCCCCCCCCCTCCCTCCCTCCCTCCCTCCCTCCTCCTCTCCCTCTCCTCCCTCTCCCTCTGTAGCAGACCATGCAAATTGATAAAGAATCAACATAAGCCCAAATGTTTAACTTTTTTTATTGGGGGAAGGTGGTTGGCTGGAGTGCTGGTTTAGTATATTAGCTTCTAACAATAAGACCAATGTGCTACTATGGTCCATAACATTGTGACGTTAGAATTATAAGGTTCTATCTCCATTTTTGTCAAAATTTTGTTTTTTACATAATCTGATCCATTAGGTGTTTATTAATGCCTGTGTGGTGTTATTTTTAAAATGTTGACATTTTTGAGTTAGTAATTAATAAAATACAAAGGTTCCATCTCACAAAACATAATGGAATGTAAAAACTTTGACGCTCAATATCTCTGAACTACCCTAAACGGAGATAGAACCTTATCATTCTAAACGGAGATAGAACCTTATCATTCTAAGCTCACGACATACTGGTGATGGTACATCACAACTACATATCTGTACTTACATTGGAGCTTTTTGGGCCTGACTCAATGGAAACTGGAGTGAATTGCTTTATGCTTTCTGCTCTAAAGATCGACACAAATCGCTAATTCTTCTCATTCGCTACTCTTTGGCCAAAGTGCATCATTTCCTCCCTGTGAATTAACAAGACATTTAGCCCACTAACAAGCAGGCGGTCAGCAGTGGACAGGCTGAAAACAGAATGTGATTTTCTATGTATAGGCAGTTTTTTTGACAGTGACCATTCCCAGAGTGCAGGTTACAATGGAACAACAACTCTCCGGGTCTCCATCTCAACAGCTTGTGATGGCTTTTACAATCGCTCCCCAGGAGTACGTAACACCATAAAAAAACATTTTATTACCCTCAAATAGATCAGGTTAATCTGACTCTGTTGTTTGGGTCTTGTTCTGCGGTACAGAAAATGCAAAAACAGCGGCAGACTGCCAATTTACCCTCGGAGCTTGTAATTCTAGTTTTATGTAGAGCAGTGCCTAAAAAGTACGAATTCTACGGGGAGTGGTTTTCTGTTTGTGCGGTGGACATGATTGTCTGATTCATCAAAGAAGGCGGTAAAATAAGATACAGATAGACATTTACATGACATAAAAACACCGTCATTCATTATGAAGCTCACATTTTAAACATAAAGCAATTGGCCAACTGCCAGCATGACACAAACATATAGTAACGCTTTAACTGTGTGGTTAAAACATTGTAGAACATAGGAATACTTATTTTATACGGCCGTTATAAGATATACATACTGTCATAGTCGGTGTGTATATTTTATAGGCTAGTTAATTCCATTTCAGGCATTTTCTGAAACATGTAGGTCTACATGTAGCTATTTCTGACGGACTTGTTTATAATTTGATCAGTATTTTCATATGCGCTGAGCTGGCTGGAGTGATCTGGGTGTCTGTCGGGTGTCTAGAAACTCAGCAGCACAGCGGCGTACACAGGCAGGAAGTGACAAGGCTGTGTCTGAGGAGGGCCTCACCCCCCCCGGGCCTCCCAGCTCAATTAGCTGGGCTCAGCCAGGCTTTCTGCTGATGGGGGGAATCAGCATGCTGGAGAGGGAGACGGGGCTGCCCCCCCACTACACTGCACAGCTCTGGGAGGCAACCTGTGTGTGTGTGTGTGTGTGTGTGTGTGTGTGTGTGTGTGTGTGTGTAGGTGTGTAGGTGTTTGTGTGTAGGTGTAGGTGTGTGTGTGTTTATGTGTGTGTGTGTTTATGTGTGTGTGTGTGTGTGTGTGTGTGTGTGTGTGTAGGTGTGTGTGTGTGTGTGTGTGTGTGTGTGTGTGTTTATGTGTGTAGGTGTGTATATGTGTATATGTGTGTGTGTGTGTGTGTGTGTGTCAGTGACTCTCAGCGTCCTGATGAATCGGAGCCCCACAGTGCTCTACCTTAACAAGCACCTGCGCTGCACCAGCGATGATACTTGCTGAAAACGCTGAAATCCACTGATATTAATTGATGTGCACAGTCATAGTAAAAGTTAATAAGTACAATAGAGACTTATTATGAAAAGGTGAGGTGAATTTAACTAAGCTGCACACCATCGTACCAGAATATGATTGGGGATTTTATTTTTTTTATTCTGATCTTTGGCATGAGACCAAGACCAAAAACTAGCTTCTGGAATATGGATTGCAAACTCCTGCCAGAGGAAGAGAAGAGAAGTTAATTTCTAATAACACTGAGCTCTAAAGCAAAGAAGGCTAAGAGCCCTGAAATCACACCTGTGAAATCCACGTTACGTAAGACTGGCGTGATACAGAGTCTCCAGACTATATTGTGTTGTGTCACCTGCTACACCAGCTGGTGTGTGAAGCTAAGACCTAGCATGGCTGCTGTAGCAACAATGTAGAATCAGGCTTGGAGTCTATTTGTGACACAGTCTGATCATTAGGTCCTCATGTCGGGATCCGATGGAAGGATCTGACTTTTCTTTCAAAAAACGTGAATACATTTCCGCATTGTTGCGGAAATGACTGAATAACTGAAATGTAATACCTTTTTAGGCCTTGTAAATCGGATTGCTGGATTTTAGACTTTAAGGCTTTTTAAGACCAGCGCGGGAACCCTGGCATACAATAGCAGTGCATGTTTGAAAAACAAGCTGATAAACCGAAATACTCTTTTATATTTGGACTGTTACAGTGTCTTTAGCTGTGTAGCTTTATTGAGTTAATACCAGCATCTGGTCTAAACTTCAGGTGAATAGCTGCAATGGAAATATGTTGAATCAAAAAGTCGTTGATGTGTTGAATACTCATCCGCCCCCCCGCTGTAAGTGACAAACACCTAACTCTAGTCAGACTTTACAGCCGTCTCAAAATAAAACAACAGGTTCAACGTGAGGAACTGACATATTTGAAGTTGAACTGGGGAGGGCTATTCATTACGCACCCACGGGCACAACTGTTCACGTTTCTGGTGCAGTAATAATAATAACAATAACAATAACAATGATTTGGTTTTATACAGCGCCTTTCTCAAACCCAAGGACGCTTTACAGATTTTACAGACAGAAAGTCAGACAGAACAGAAAAAACAAAGAAAACAAACAGACAGCCACAGTGACAAAACTAGACTAGGGGCCAAAGGCCTTGGTGAACAGAGAAGTTTGGAGGGCAGATTTGAAGGTGTTCAGGGTAGGGAGTAGAGGGACGCATTGCGGATCACTGTGGGGAGAGAGTAGGTTTAATGACTGGGCTGCCGGGTGCTTCATGGATCATACACGCTGCATCCCATTGTAGCGCAACCACAACAAACCCTCGCCATCTGAATACAGCTGAATGATTTACTCTTACACAAGTGCACACCTGAAATTAACGGCCTCCGCAGCACTTTCGTAATTCCCCTTACGAAAAAAAAAAACACTGATTAAAACTTTCCCATTATCAAACTCCCCCGTCCTCCTCCTCCTCGAAATGACCCTAACGACGACGCGGTCCGAACCGCAGAAGGCAGGTGGTCCGCGTTTCGGATGCGGCGCATAAATCACAGAGATGGACGGCGGGAACGTGCTTCCAGAATGTCCTAAAAAGGCCAAGGTCCACCGAGAGGCGGGGCCGGCGCTGTGGCGCACAGAGCCTCCCTCCCCACCCACTGCAGGGGGGGGGGGGGGGGGGGGGGTTTAGGGGCGCGGCTGAACATGTGTGCTTCAAAGGCAAAGTGGGAGGAAAAAGGTGCACAGTAAAAAAGAGAAGAAGAAAAAAAGAAAAGAGAGAGAGAAAGTGCTTCGGTTAGCAGAACTCAAGGCCAACATCTATTTAATCACAGAATTAGGACAGTTCAAGAAGTGGCAATGTAATATTCCCTGCATAACAAATTCTCCCCCGCCTTTCCTGGGTGACCCCCACACACCCCCGATGGAGAGACTCCACTTTTTATGACACTGAATACATTTAACGGGGGGCGAACCGAAGCCCCACACGACCACCCAAAAAACTAATCTCATCCTGGTTCTAGGAAACGGGGTCCCAGAAATGAATAACCCTCTCAGAACCACCACACCGAGATCTAGCAACAACCTAACCGCTTCAAAACAACACAAAAAGGTGGGCCTCGGCCAGAGCCGCGTTGAGCAGGAAGTAAACAAACAAATAAAACTGATAATGGTGATAATAACAAACACTAGGCTGGAGATGAAAGGGATGAAGGTCAGTAATTGCGAGGTGGGTGTAGAGATAGGACGGTGGTGGTGGTGGTGGTGGTGGGGTTTTGTTTTTCTGGGCGGCGGGCGGGGGGTCCGTCTGGGTGCGTGCTGTGAGCTCGGGGGGCGGTGTAGGAGCAGCCTGTGCAGAGGTTAAGAAAAGCAATTAATCGGCGGTTGAGATAATCAAAGGAACCTCCCCCTCCAGACTCCTCAGAGTCGAGAGAGAGAGAGAGAGAGAGAGAGAGAGAGAGAGAGAGAGAGGAGAGGGAGAGAGGGAGAGAGAGAGAGGGAGAGAGAGAGAGAGAGAGAGGGAGAGAGAGGGAGAGAGAGAGAGAGAGATGGGAAAACACTTGTTTACAGCACGGCAAGCACGATCAAAAGTACAAGGACTCTGCGCTGACACAGAGGCCCTCCTTTTCAGTTGGTATTGATAACACTTCAAATGCTCAATTCAATGAGTACTTCCCCCCTCCCAGAGAGCAGGGCTTTGAGCAGGGCTCTCCTCAGCTCCAGCTGCGTTTCCTGTCTTCTCCACGTCTCGACTGGGATCAACTGTTGCAAACTGTAAGAGGGCCATTTTCCCCCTAGATTTAAAAATGGTGTAAGTGCCTTGGATGAGAAGCTTTACCACTATGTGAGACTGCATCTGCTGTAAGTGGGTTAAGATGGCACACACACTATATTTGGTCATTAAATCAAGCTTTGTGATAATAATAATAATAACTTCATTTGTATAGCGCTTTTCCTGCAAACGTTGCAGCTCAAAGTGCTTTAGTGCTGGTGATATCGCCAGTACAGCTGGTAAGGTAGCAAAGTAAAGAATAGTATTAAAAGTTTTTTGTTTTTTTTAATCAGGGTCTATCTACAGTACCAGTCAAATGTTTGGACACACCTTCTCATTCAATGGTTTTCTTTATTTGTATTATTTTCTGAAGACATCAACACTATGAAAGAACACATGGAATGATGTAGTAAACAACATGTTTTATATTTTAGATTCTTCAAAGTAGCCACCTTTAGCTTTGATGACAGCTTTGCACACTCTTGGCATTCTCTCAATCAGCTTGGTGTGTGTGTGTGTGTGTGTGTGTGTGTGTGTGTGTGTGTGTGTGTGTGTGTGTGTGTGTCAGTGGAAAAGGAAACTGTGATCACTACCCAGCATGCTCTTCTCTAGAATACGTGGGAGAAAACCACTAAAAAAGTAAAAGGTGGCTACTTTGAAGAATCTAAAATATAAAACATATTCTGGTTTGTTTAACACTTTTTTGTTTAATACATAATGCCGCGCCTGTGGAACAGCCCTCCTAGCCAGCTAAGGGCAGTACAGAGCCTGGACTCTTTTAAGACAGGCCGAAAAACCTTTTTATTCAAAAAGGCCTTTGACTGTTGAACCTGTGTTCATTCTTGTGATTCATTTTGTGTTTTTTACTATGTTTTGAACTCATTATGTTTTTAGGTTGTTTTTTAGGCCGTTTCTTTCTGAGAAGTGCAATACAAATAAAATGCATTATTATTATTATTATTATTATTATTATTATTATTATTATTATTATTATTATTATTATTATTATTATTATTATTAGACAGTATCGCTATAATGATAGTAGTAGAACTGTACATCATCAAAGTGAGGCTGAGCGTCATGGTAACAGTTCTGGAGGCCATGTAACCCAACAAACAGCGACCCCTTTACGAGACAATAACAATAATTATCTCTGAAAACCAAGGCCAGATATCTTTGTGGACCAATTAACCAAGGGTCAGTTCCCAGCTCCGCATGCTTGTCTGAGTGTGGCTGTTGCACTGCTAAGGATTGGCACTTCTATTATGTAACAGATCCTCGGCGTCACTTGTTATGCATTAAGAGATGAGTGTACACATAGCACGGTATAGAAGCAGCCGTTTAGCAGGTCAGTGTTGAGTAAATTTCATGAAGTCTGATTAGATAATTATCCATCCGTATCGTGGCAATATGCTGCAAAGTAAAGAATAGGTTCTCTCATTAAACCACTTACATGGCCCTGCTCCTATGGGCAACGAATGAAAGATATTTTGAAAGCACATATTATCCCCTAATTTGCAAAGTAGGAAAAAAATAAAACTATTCACAGGGGAAATTCGAGGTAAATTACCAGACAACGCATTGACAAGATAACAAGATAACAGAAGTCAGCACGTTTATTTTGGGCAAAAAAAGCCAAACTACTGTAGAGGCGTTTCTGCATATTTATGGACATTCACAGAATTAGAACATGTGTTTTTAATCACATGCTGTGATGGAATACATTCCCCGCAGATCAGTGTACTATAACTAGTTCATTAAGGAAATATGTATCTTTTAATAAACATTTGATAACACTTCAAATCAAATCAAATGTTATTTGTATAGCACATTTCTCACAGAATGCGACCCAATGCGCATAGGTTGTACTTAAAAAAAACAAAAAACATAAATGAATAAGAATTAACAAACTATAGTATCGATAAGTAGCACATACAGTAAAAGGCTCCGCATTCTTTAACATTTTACACACATTCTAAGAATGTACAGCAGGGTTTCCGTTAGAAAAATTTGCCGTCGGACATCGTGTCCGGGAAGAATTCGATTTACCGGACAAACGTGATATATTCCGGTCATCATATTAAAATATAATATTTTATTTTTTTTCCAAAATCATATATTTTTTTCCTCCAAATCTAATGTTTGTCGCGGTGATTACTGTTGTGTAGCGGCCTATATATGCCATTTAATGTCTATTTCTCATCCGATACGATTAGATGCGAGCTATATAATATATAATAATATAACATGATTTGACGCATGCGCGCTATGCCATGCGTCAAATCCAGCGCTGAACGGGTCCAGCGCTGAACGGGCGCCTCACTGGGAACTGAACAGACAGCATCGATCAATGAACGGACTCCACATTACGTTAACTGAAGTTTGTTAAATTGTTTGGGATTAATGTGAGTTTTCTATTTTCTCTTTACAGTTTTACCCTTTTTTTTTTTTTTAATCAATAAAACAACGTCATTTCTATAAGTCTCGCTGGTTGGGAAGGCATTTCGTTTAGCTCGGGAGTATGACAATGGGAAGAACATAACTGTTTATTGAGAAACAATTGATAGGCAGTCTGGGATACGTATATAAAGAAATACCACAATGTCTAGATGTATAACATTTTATTGAACAGTAACAGTGCAAGCATGTAGGCTACGGGGAACAGGGATTTTGGTCAGTAGGTCCTTTGTACAGAGGGCGTTTCTCTCCGACAACGCGTTCCCAGGTACCATGGAAGTCATAGGTAGTCCAGCACACTGACAGAGAGACAGACAGACAGACAGACAGACAGACAGACAGACAGACAGACAGGCAGACAGACAGACAGACAGATAGACAGACAGACAGACAGACAGACAGTCAGCTTACTTCTACCCTTTTGAGTGGAATTACTCCTTTAATTAGCTGTTAGCCATCTCAAAGCCCCCTGAGTTGCTCGTCAACACTGAGAATAGACCACATTATAGAAACCAAAACACCGTTTTTTTAAATCCACAGGGAATAACCGAGAGTGTAAGGAAAGGCACACCCAGCGCTGTCAGTGGTGGGGAGACTTGAAGTGGCTTTGCTTGATTTCCATCACAGATTCAAGGATTGAAACACTGATGAAAATAGGGAGTAATAGTGATGGGATTATTTTAGATTATTTTAGATTAGATTAGATTAGATTAGGTGAGATTCAACTTTATTGTCATTGCAGAGTACAAGTACCAGACAACAAAATGCAGTTTAGCATCTAACCAGAAGTGCAAATAGTGATATAAAAACAAACACTTAACTTTCGGGGAAACTGCTCAAATAAAATAAATTAAATAAATTAAAAAAGAAAGCGACTATTAGCACCGCCGAATGACAACAAACGTATGAGTAATGAGTAAAACAATGTCACTTTTATAGTATGTTGTTTAACTTGCCGTTCGGTCGCCATGGCTCTGGTGTGTGTAGCAGCTTCAGCTAGCTGGCTGGAAACTTCTAGGGGTGCGTTCGTAAACACGCTCTGAGAGCGCCGGAGCGCACGCTGGCTTCGATGTCACAGAGCGACCGAGTCGTTCGATTGGACGAGAGGCGTTCCGCGAGTGCTGATCGGATTTCCAGAGCGTGTTTACGAACGCACCCAGCCAGCTTTAGCGAATTGTATTCAAAGGGAATTATTTTCACCGGACAATATGTCCGACGACTTTTCAATTTGTCGGACTTCACCAAATTTTACCGGACAAAGACCGGCAATTGCCGGTTAACGGAAACCCAGATGTACAGGCATGCATTTCTCCTACGTGTGACCTGATTTCTTCTGTTCTACACTGTCAGACACGGGCCCTTAAACCACACTTCATCCTTTCAATTATATAATCATCTAAGACGCACTTCAATGTGAAACGTAGGGTTATAATGCTGATGTACTGTCACTGCACATAAGCAACGCAACCTCAACCCACCTGTGATCTGATGTGCTTTATACAACGGATAGATCCGGTCCATTGTCTCTATTGGTCAGTTTGCGTTCCAGCCGTGCCGATATCCACGATATGCACACAGCTAAATGGAACGTCTTCACATCTTTTCATAGGGAAAGAAGCAGGCTCCAAAATGCACATGTCCTCAGACTCTACTCTGAGAGGGGACTGTGTAACCTGCTTAAAAAAGCTTTCAAAGTAAGCTTTCTGAAGCCTTTGAATGACAGCCCCGCCCCCCCCCCCCTCCCTTTAGAACCAGAGTAGAGAGTACCAGCACGCTTTGTCAAGACAAACTGAACACAAACTGTATACATGCTTTTAGGAGAGCGGGGGGGGGGGGGCCAGATAGCGATTCAATTCGGGACTTTTTAAGTCCGAGGCACAAGCAAAATGTGTGACGAAGCTTTCAGCACCTTGGACAGCGGCCTCCGGAAAGCAGAACCATGCAGAGAGGGAATGCGTGTGAGCAGACCCTCCCCTCACGCCCGCGGGGAGAAGAGAACAGGGAGAACAGCACTGGACACAGAGTTAGTCTGGTGATGAAGTGAACATGTCAACCCTTTTTTACCTAATGCGACTCCTAGGTCTCCCTGTCTTCTCATCTAGAAGTGGAGGGCAGTCATCCCACCCTACAGCACACACACAAACACAGACACACAGACACACACACACACAGACACACAGACACACACACACGCACAGAAACAGACACACACACACAATCCCCAGGCAGGAACCATCACTTCCACTATTTTCTCCCAGCCTCTGCGTCTCAGACTACAGGCAGTCATCCCCACGACCACTACACCACTCGTGCACACGCACACACAGACACACACAGACAGACGCAGACCTAGACACACACACACACACACACCCCTAGGCAGGTACCCAGCGATTCCAGTTTTCCTCCCGGCCTCAGACTGAATAATGTAGGGCCTTTATCAAACGCTCAGGCCTGAGTGGATAATCTGGCCACAAGGACAGACTGTGTCAACATTTCGCTTATTTGTTTATTTATTTTACCCACCTACGGTCCTGTCAAAGCCTGGGAATTGGGGCAGGCGACGTGCACCAACTCACCACATGATGCACACAGAGCTTGGCGGAGAGAGCTTCCATTATTTTTTGGGAAGGTTCTCTTTTTACAAGAAAGGTTTATGAGAAGAGCAGCCTTTTCTAATATAGTCATAGAGCATGTTGCGTGAATTGCGTGGCTCTGTGTTTTAATTACGTAGCTTAGCTTTGTTCCCCCCCCCCCCCCCCCCCCCCCCCTCACACACTGCTCATTTCCACACGTGGGTAGTAGAGTTTCTCTCAGTTTTGCAATGGAATCAGGGAAGGCTTAATGGTCGCAAATGTATGGCATTCACAAAGACTGACTTATTAATAATGTTTCGGGTTACTATTGTTTTCGCTGCCTAAATACTGCTTCAATAGGATTTTGAGCATTGCCAATCACTAGCCTGGTTTAAGCACCTAATCCGCTTTTCATTTGCAAAGGCTTGTAATTCAAAACAGCACTCTATGCTAAACCGCAAGTGGCGTATTGTTAAAATGTTCTCTCTCTCCCCCCCCCCCGCAACTGTAACTGTACCAGACTTGGAACAAATAATTACATAAAAGCCACCTCATTTCCAGGAAATGTATCCTGCACTTCGATGGTAGTGTTAGGAGTAAGGGGTCAGCGGATCTAGGACACACACACACACACACACACACGTTTCCGTTTTGGTTGGAACATGTTGCTGATGTGAGTGTGCAGCAGGGAACAGCCCCACCTGGAGGACGCAATAAGTATAGCGACTCAGGGGCTGGTTACATAAAGATAGACCCCGTCTTAGACTTAGATCTCACTTTAAGTCAGTCTCGCTATACTGTAGACTCTAAAATGTTCCTGTTGGATAAAGCTAGCCTATGAGTGACTAAAGTAAGACTGACTTTGATAGCCTGTCACGCAATGCATTCTAGGTAAAATAAGAAAAAACATGGCACCCGAAACAGCTACACCTAGCTACACCTAGCTACACCTAGTAAACTAACCCATGTTGGACATTTGGTGCAACAGAAGATTATTGGCATATGGAGGCCATTGGGACCATTTCGTATATATACCCTCTGCATAGGTGGGTTAAAGATTGACCAATAGTAAACCAGGAGTGGGATAGGTATGGCTGGCTAGATTCGCATCCATCAGTGGAGCTCCTCGCTCCTTGACACCGTAGCTCACACAGCCTGCTTCCTGTACTCGTCCCTGACCGTTTAATGGTCCCTGTCCCTTTTAAAACAAACCGCCGCCGGGAGGGAAAAACGAATAAAAACAAAAACACTGAAGGAAAAACAAGACCACCACTGCCCACCTTACCAAGGCCACCCGCCTGAGCGAGCTCTAATCCGTGGAGGGTCACCCACGGCGCTGACAGTTTTGGCACCGATGTTTGGCTCAAAGCCTCCAGACTTTTCTGTTTCCATCCTCCCTGACCTGGGTCCTTGGGGGGAGATTTGTGGGTCTGTTTTGGGGGGGCTTGGGCTTTGGGGAGAAGGCCTGCGATGTCATGCGCCCTCCTACTGTTTGGCTAGGCCAGTCTATGGGACTGCTGTTTGTTATGTTACAGAAGTATGAACATAGTATACTTCATGTTACTACAACAATATTAAACCATTTACATTTTACATTTACATTTACATTTTTGGCATTTAGCAGACGCCTTATTCCAAAGCGACTTACAATCGATACATTTGACTAAGCAAGTGAATCATCAATTCCCCAGTTGTAGCAGGAAGAGTAATCTAGCTCAGGCCAGGGGCCATTGGCAGTCGTCGTGATAGAAGAATATTTTTATTTAACTTTATTTTTTTATAGACACTGGAGAAACAGTACACGGTCACCGTTTGTTACTCTGTTGCTGGTTTGGAGTCGGGTTTAGAAACATGTATATGCACTATTAAGTTTGCTAAGTTGCAAGTAAACACCTGTTTCATTTAATGGGGAAAAGTGACTGGTTCATCTGGCTGGACAACTGAACAATCTGTGTTAGTTTTATTTACATTACCAAACTAAACGCTGCTTCACACTCAGCCACACAACTGCTAGTTTCAAAGTCATGTTATTAAGAAATTCATTGGAGGAAAATTATTGACAGATTGTGTGAGTTATAAATAGTCATGCTGATTTGAGTGTTAAACTCGCCGGCCGGGAAGCACGTTTCTGACACGATCTAGAGGTTATTCCTTCCAGGGGGGTATTCCATTAACGTCGCAAAAAAAAAATCTAGGCTTATTCTGATAAATCTTGTGAGATTTCCAAAAAAGTCCAGGCTTATCTTGATCAATCTTGCGAGATCATCAAAAATAAGCCTGGATTTTCCTTTAGCGACATTGATGGAATACCCCCCTGATCTCCCAAAGTCCTCAGATTCACCCTGAGTGGTTGAAACACAACACACCAAAAAGTGCTTTGGCCCAGAAAAGGTCTGGAGTCTAGCCGCCAATCCCCCACGGAACTGGTAAGGCTGGAACAGGAAGGGTGCGGTCTGCCTTGTGCCAGTTTACATCTGTTTGGCTGTTATTTCCGGAGGGGGGTGCGGGTAGGTACTGACTACACCGCTGGTCAGGTCTCACATCCCTGTCGACCTGGGTGTAGCGTCCCATTAAATTGAAATTAATTCACCAAAATGATATAATTACTCCTGTGATTATAATCAAAGTGAATCATTTATGCTCACAGTATGCAGAGGCGTTTGTTCTTGCAGGATATCGCACCTATCCCCTTTACCAACATCATTTGCAAGAATGTGCTACAGGAATTTTCCAAAACCATGTGCTCACCAAACTAGGGTGACTGTGTGCCTATAGTTTAACCACAACCATACATTTGGCATGGAGTCAATTCTTTTAACACTAGAACAGCCATGCCATTTTTACCTACTATAAGAGCCGCCTCGGGGATCAAATGTCCATAGTCTTTACAATGGTAAGCTGCTATTTACACACAACGACCACTAGTTGGTCGTCTTGTAAATTAGCCTGCCCCCTACACAGAAAAACTGCAAAATAGCTTTATACTAGCTTATCCTGATGTGATTTTGAAAATGTAAGGATATTGGGTGGTAGAACGCACATATCTAGGAAAAGTCATGAAAGGAGGGTCCTGACATTTGATCAAGTGCAAATAAAAAACTATTACTCACCCATGGCTGTTCTAGTGTTAATTTCTCTTACTTTTATAATTCTCTCCATTCCTGATCCTGTCCCATCTCTTGAACCACGCACTGTGTTGAGTAAACCTCAAACACATCGTGGTTTAATCAAGCACATGGAGCCCTCAGTGGATGAAAGTCAGCTACCTTACTTAGCAGATAACCACAGATAGAGGGGGCATTTCTAAATGAAGATTACATGTAGGCTAATTGCAGATGAGAGCGACAGTGTCTGCGATCTTGGTTTTCGGGAATGGAACTATGTTGTTTCCGGGGGTTGGTCGGTCTTGAGCCAGGTCATACCCTGTCATACCCAAATTACGCGCCTGCCCATCTGTGGCACAATTCTCAGAAATCCAAGCGATACCCAACCCCTGGAGTCCAGTCAGATTCCAGCTGAATCAAAGCTCTCCAGCAGGAGCCCAGCCTGCCTCCACACATATCAAATAACCAGCCAACCCCAGCCCGGGGAGGCAGTCAGGTGGCACAAGGCACGGAACCAAATAGTCATGGAAAATGTAGCCTATTGCATTGAAATGCGTTTTCTAATAGGCCCAATTTTGCCATGCTTCATTTTATGCATTAAGATAATGAAATAGCCCCTAAAGTTGTTGTTGTCGTGTCAAAAAGCATAATTGCGGGAAATACATTTTGAAATTAAAACGAGATTTCGTGGGGAGGACCCCCGATGCCCCTCCATGAAAGAATTGCGTCCCCAAACTTAAAACTCACCCTGTAGATCACTACCTGGCAGTGGCGGGCGGTGCATTTCACACCTAGGCCTTCAGTGATGTCCGACACATTCCTACCTGAATTATTCTACCTCTTAATACCATCGTTATGACGCCATGGCTCTAGAAACTAGACAGAAACACAGTATAACCGGGCGTTGCATCACCTTAACATAGTCAGACAAGTACAACAGAGTTATATTAATATTTCCGAAGCATTTTTAATCAATAAATCCGCATTTACAATGAAGAGTGTTAAACTAACATCTTTAAGATCGCTACATTACCCACGTCTGTCGTCTCGTCCACCATAATAGCGACAAAGGGTGCCTTTTTAATCTCCATTTTGATCTCTTCTCCCATCACTTAAGCAATAGCAAAAATCAGGTCGTTTTGTATTTTGCCTGACGTCCCAGTAAACACTTTGTTTGTGGACAGGTGGTAATGTAAATCTGGGTTTTTTTCAGCCAGAAAAGAAATAAGCTCAACGTAGTTTCCTCTGTTTGTGGACTCGGTGCTTTCATCGTGTCCCCTAAATGATAGTTATTGTTTACCCAAAAACAGGACACAATCGATCAGTATTATCGATCAGTCAACGAAAGCTTTCGTTGTGATGCTCCGTTTCCCTGCGCACTTTCAGAAGTTTCACATCTACCGGCATATACGCATCTCAATAGTGAATATCAATAGTGCGTATCAATAGTGCGTATCAATAGTGCGTATCCAATCAAAAGACGTGCTGGGTGCTGACATCATTGAGCCTTCCAGCAGGCGCCGTTGTTGCTTTTGCTCGCATCTACGTAGGTTTACTAGGAACGCCACAGGTTTTCTCGTTCCAACGTTAAGTTACAGGTCGAATCCGCGGCACCGCTTAACGTGCAGGCAGGCAGATTTTGGAGCCCCCTAGCAACACATTTTGATTGGATAAAAGCTCTAACATAAAGGCCAGCCCTCCAAATCTCAATCGGAGACTGGAAGCAGCGCAACCAAGAGGAAAGCTATGAAATGAAGAGAATAGACTATGGGGAATCATTAATACATATTTGTGGAAAAAATATATTAAAATAAAATGTATATTCTGATGATGTTTAGGCCAGCAGAGAAGGCCTTGCTGGCCCTGACGGCACACCACTGCTACCTGGTAGGTAGAACACCAGCTAGGTAGACGTGACAGTAGCATTCAAGTAAATGACCATCAAAATTCATGAAAAACCAATGTTTGGCATCAATCAAGCAGCATGGATGCTAAATAGCTTAACATTCACTCTTGGTCTTGTTGGTGAGATGATTATAGCTCACAAATTCGAATCCTTAGAATTTGAAAAAGACGGTTTTCATACCTCCATGTAAGTGTGTTTTAAAGCAGAATGACTGGGTTTGAGAGAAAAGTATTAAAGAAAATGAATAACATCATTATCTCCAGACACTACGGCTGTGGGTTTAGATTATAAACTTACATCATTTAAAGTTGTCTTGTTTATTACACATAAACCTGAAACATCATAGGCACGCAAGATGTATTCCTATAGGCCTTCGATGAGATACAGCCATGGCTCACTTGTGATTTCAATATACAATGTAGGCCTAGCTATCATCCCCATGGATACAATCAAACATTACATTTATTCTTGAGTTGCTTCAGTTCAAAGCAACGTTGTGTTCCTGTTTGGTTCTGATTTATTGATAGGACTCCTGGCATGACATTTATTCTGTCTATTGCGTTAATTCATTATTGATTTCAAGGACATGGAGTAGTTGTTTGATCCCTTGCAAAGCTGTGTAACTTTAGACTGCTATCTGAGTGATGGCAGTTGCTGTTTCCTGGAGACTTTGGCACTTAAGTCCCTGGGCCTTTCATCCCATATCAGCATGTCTTTAAGCATACAAGTCACAGCATTTTGTGTAGCTACATCCAAATTGAAACAAAGGTTTAAACGCCTGGTAGCAATGCCCACGATTTCAATTTGAAATTGTGATTGCTGAGATATTAGTCTAATTTTAATCCATGAATTAGCATTCATTTCGAATGCATTAGATTCTAAGCACATCGTGAGTTTAGAATTATAAGGTTCTATCTCCGTTTAGGGTAGTTCAGAGATATTGAGCGTCAAAGTTTTCACATTCCATTGTGTTTTGTGAGATGGAACCTTTGTATTTTATGAATTACAACTCAAAAATGTCAACATTTTAAAAATAACACCACACAGGCATTAATAAACACCTAATGGATCAGATTATCTAAAAAAACTCAATTTTGACAAAAATGGAGATAGAACCTTATAATTCTAACGTCACGAATTAGCATGTATTTCGAATGCATTAGATTCTAAGCACGTTCCAACGGTAGAATGGTATATTATTTTGGCTAAGCAACGTGTATGCATGCGGTGGGCTCTCTCCAGCCATAGTAGGGGTCTTCCATGTAAGTTTCCAAAAGTTTCTGCAGAGGTATGCCCCCGCCCGCACGCGCACAGTGATGGAGCACGGTGCACCGCGCACTAAACGCCCAACACTTATCGGACACGGCAGATCTTACTACGTGCGC
Organism: Nansenia antarctica; assembly: GCF_963989245.1. NCBI lineage: Eukaryota > Metazoa > Chordata > Actinopteri > Argentiniformes > Microstomatidae > Nansenia > Nansenia antarctica. Next base: position 10,208,125 of record NC_137687.1, on the reverse strand, counting down.
ACGCGAATCAATTGCAAAACACACACACTCTTTTAATCTATTAGGTGTGATTGAACGGTTAAGGCTATCGGGTGGACAACAATTTCAAACTGGAATCATCGTACGCCATCATCGTATGCATGCACTATGCATACTTGTATGTGAATAGTGCATGATATATGCATGCTTGTATGTGAATATTGCATGATATATGCATGCTTGTATGTGAATATTCGAGTTTGCAATTCCATCTCCACAACTACAGTTATGGACCGGCCATGCATTACACAAGGACATCTGAGAGTCAATGTGCACAGGGAAGATGTTTGGATGTTTGGAGTGGAAGTCACGTCCCTACCTGCTCGTAGGAATCCTCCCAGGTGAGGTTCTCCAGCAGGCAGGAGGAAAACAGCTCATCTTCCGTCAGCAGCGCATAACCGTCCATGGTCTGTTGTGTCGGGAGTCAGTGAGTAGAATATGTTGTGTTTGTCGGGAAAAAGGTTTTATTCTTCCCTCGACGAGTCTCTCTTTCTGCCCCCGCTTGCTTCTCCGGTGCCGTGTGTTATTAAACGAGGGACAGCTGTATTGCTGCTTGCTTCTATCACGTGGGCTCTCCCTCTCTCTCCAAACCCAGGGATGCCTTCATTCATTCATTGGACCAAGATTCTGGTCATTTTAGTCTTTTTTATTCACCTTGCCTTCCTGACTAATCAGTTTGTTTTTTTGATGGTGTTGTTTATAAACTTTGAGAAAAGTGTTTTGAAAAGCAACTTGATGGCTTGAACTTGGACAGGGGGGGCCACTGGGGGACTTCACCTCCACAATCATGATGGTGCCAAGTGCTGCCAGGCATAGGCCTTTTATAGAAAATACCTCCTGATTTCATCCCTACGCCAACACTCACTTTTGTACAAATTGATGCACATAATGACATGCTTTCCTCCTGAATATTGCAAGTATATTATAAGACACACACACACAGTTGAATGATTTATTTGGATTGACAAGTAGGATACATATCATGCAAGATCCACATATGACTAAAAAAGGGGTCTTAACAGCAACAAAGGGTGAAGCCCACTATATGCACATCAAGGGTAAAGGTGTTATCTGCGTTTCCAGATGAAGAGACGACCAGTTATAGCTGAACACTGAACACTATTTTGTGAGTTGTTTGGCCTTTTTGTTTGTAGGCCACACACACACATCTAACGTACATGTCCCAAGCTACCAAAGATCAGAGTCTACATTTGTAGCCGCAGTTGTTTAAAGCATTACACAGCGGTTGGTATTTCAACAGTTTTGATGCATAACAAATGTCCATAAACACACACAGACACACACAATCAAAGTCAGGACAGGGTGAATAACCAAATAGGAATGGACTTCCTCTACTCAGATCTGAGAGGATACCCCCAGTGTTGCGGATCAAACATGGTGGTTCTGTCTCGCCTACGTTCAGCAGCCCCCAGAGCTCATTTGGAGAACTGTCTTTCACCAGTTATCATGATGTGTTACTGAGGACCACAAAGCAAAGCCGCCTTTCATTTCAGTCTTCTTTGCTCTCCCGTCTCCTTTCATCTGACGTGTGTTCGCCACGCATCAGCGGTAACCTTTTGAATTGTGGTTAGAGTTGCTCAATGTTGTGCATGCAGCATGCTCATTCACACACAAATTGTCAAAAGATTCCCTTCAGTGGCTTGGTTAATGGAAAGACAAACTTTACACTGATTGTTTTTCCCCCCCTCATGTAAATACGACGTTCACACACAGAAAAAGCTTTTGATACAGTGAGTGTTCAATGCGTGCATGCATGGTCACTTGGTTAAAAGGATGTTGGGATATTTCAAAATAGCAATATCCACACTCATAGAATAAGAAATGTCGCATATCCTCTTCGTATTAACAGTTTGACACACTTTGGCACGGATCTACTCACTCAGGCCTTCTGTGGTTGCACGTTTTTTCATTAAAACGGTGTGGGAATAATGTCTTTGGGATGTTCGCCGAAGGTAATTTGTGTGTCCTGGTTTACTTTCCCTCACCTTATAATTTCCATATGGCAGTCAAATACAGTTGACTGAAATACATGGACATGGACACACATATGGCATAGGGCGTCACATACTGTGAAATACTGCCACATACCGTCACAGACATGACAGGGATGAATTGATTGAAAAAAAAGGCATATACTGTAGCCATACAGACCCAGGACTGTCACTCCTATTTTCTATCTCTGATTTCTATTTGATCATTAGTCACAATACCCATGTGCGATGGCTGTTAAAGCTGCCTCATAAAACATCATCTTATGATCGCAAGGTTGGCAGATCGGCGGTTCGAGCCCCGGCTGGCCACATGTCGAAGTGTCCTTGGGCAAGACACTTAACCCCAAAATTGCTCCCAATGAGCGGGGCCGGCGCCTTGCATGGCAGCTTGTCGCCATGTGTGTGTGAATGGGTGAATGAGAGGCCATTGTAAAGTGCTTTAGAATAAGGCGCTATATAAGTCAGTCCATTTACCATTTAACATCATTTGGTATGTATTTGGTGCATATGCTTTATTTCTGGTGGTTTAACGTTAATAACCAATTCACAGTGGCTATAAAGCAAGGAGGCTGCTAGGATCTAGAAACAGAAAGAAGAAAAAAAAGTGACGCAAGCAAAATAAACACCGTGGGGGGAGCGTGGTTTGTTCTTTAGCCTTATCTTCCTGTCACAATCGACCATAATCTGTCCTCTACTGTAGATTAATTTAAAGATTGCGGGGCACCATCATACATTTGCACAGCGCAAGAGGGCTGCACCGCCAGAGTCAAATCACGATAATCTGAGCAAAGCTTTTTTTTCCGAAAGAAATGGCATACATACAGGAACACATCACACTTCTCTACACTTCTGGCTGCAATGCTCTTTTGCTTTCAGTGATCTTATATTGTTAAGTATGTCCAATTATGTTGACGCACACCAGAGCTTGTTTAGAGAACCACACTGACAGGCAGAGATGATTCCGTAGGACATTGTAAACAGTCATGTCTGTGTTATGTGTTATGTGTTATGTGATTTAAAATATTTGTCTTTTTTTCAATCATTCTCACATCATATTTCTACATAAGGAGATCACACCAGGAAACATACTTAAGGGATGTGTCAGGATATCGACCAATCATTCTGAGTCGGAGGAAATAAAAGTCCCCAATTATGAAAAATGTTGTTTTTCCGTTTCCTATGAGGATGTGTGTACGGTACATTCCTGCACAGACGCCTGTAGTACTGTAGCTGGGGGGGGGGGACGAGATTCATTTCAAACTGGAAGCCCATTTTTTAACCTGCAAGACTACAACCCACCTCCCTCGTATACAGCCAATCACAACCCACCTCCCCCGTATACAGCCAATCACAACCCACCTCCCCCGTATACAGCCAATCAAGCCTAACCTGGGTAGTTCATGCATACGCCATATCACCGAAAGGGGCTGGCAAGCAAACTGTCAGAGATGGCATGATTGAATTGTTCCTTTGCACTGTCACCCAGAGGGGCTATTACTTCAAATTAGCATACAAATTCAAACCGGGACAGATGGATTTGTCACATTCCAGTCGCCATCTTCTTGCGAGATTGGCTGCGCTTGTGCTGCGTGATGGAGATAAGACACCTGTCTGGGGCTGGGATTGGGGATGGCAGGCGCAGGATGGTAGGGGAGCTAGATGGGGCCGGGATGGGTTTTGCAGAACGCTGAGGTGTTCGGCAATAAACCGCCCTCCCCCACCCCCCACCGCCTCGAAGTTCGAACTGATGAGGCCTCTCCATTCTCCACTCCACGGGTGGTCTGGAGATGGAGCTGTTGCCCATTCAAAAGTGGGGATTTGTGCGCTGGTTGGTTGGCTAGAAGGCCGTTCAAAGCCGTTCCGACATCATCGGCTCATCGCCGTCCAGAGTTTGTGATCTCAGTAAGTTATGTTCAGATGAGGTCCTTGAATAGTCCCTTCTATTGTCATCTGGAACACTTTGGGAGAGGTAGCTGGATCAGCAAAGGCTGAGAATGACTGTGTCAGCAGATGGGTGTTGCTGAGCAAGTAGTGATGTATTCTGATGCCACTTTGGCCTGGCCTGGCCTGGTATAGCCTGGTATAGCCTGGCTTAGGCAATGCCACCCTGTATACCCACCCATGTCAAAGGACTTGAGCCCAGCCATGAAAAAATAATAATTCAAAAAAGGGATCGCTTGCTGCAGTGATTGAATTCATTCATATTGAAGTGTGAATTCTTACAGTAGGTCATAAATGATGAATGTGTAAAAAACAGAAATACTCTTAACACACTGGACTGTGTGTTCTTATCTTATTCTGTTGGTAAAACTCTGAATGCTATTATAGAGGGGATATACATTGACACATATTGATACAGTCCACATCTATTTTCTGTTGATGGAAAAAGATGATCTAGACGGATGATATGGAAACGGAGCTAACAAAGAACAACGTGTCAGACACATGTTATGCTTTCACTGTCTGCCATTAGCCGTTCGCTAATAAAATATAACTTAGAGAAAAATAAAGATTTTTTCTTTTGTAATTATGCCAAAATGGATCAATGAAGAAGTATTGAACACGGAAAAAAAATGCTCTTACCTCAGGATCAATTCCATATAATTTCCTGATCAGCTCAAACTAATGGGTTTTCTATCGGCTTCGGTTTGAAGTGCTAATCTCACTGGCACGATTTCATGGTTTACATTCACGTTTTTCTGTGCAAAAAAGCCATCTATTTAAAAACTTCATCTGAACACTTGCTTCCCCAACAGTCTGAAAAGATCAAAATAAACATGCTAATCTCCTCGCCTTTGCATATTGCACAAGCCGTAGCCTTAATATGCAACTCCCTCAGTAGTGTATATATGGAGCTTCAGTATATCCCATCCTCTCTCCCTTGCTACTAAAGACAGCTCTGAAAACACTTCAACTGCCCCTCCCCGAGTTTGTGCATCGCCTTTGAAACTTCAATCAGGGGGGGGGGGGGGGGGGCAAGTGTGAACTTACGGGTCACTTTTGAAGTTTGTGTATGTATGTCTTCCTCTTTGCATAAGACTCATCTATTCCCAGCCACACACAGTCAGCTTACATCCAGTGTTATTATGCCATAGGTGGTGGGGGAAAAAAAGGATTTGTTTTTCATCTACGACTAATGGATCAACACAAAGCTGAAGCAGACGGACCCCTGGGTGCCGAGGCGGACTGTGTTTTCTCTCTCGTACGAGTATGTTGCATAAACATTAACTATGATACAGCAAATGCTACAGCACAGGGAACTGGAAGCAGTCATTAAAAACAAAAGTACAGAAATGTCATAGGGGAACCAAATGTAGACTGTAATTCAGGCCACCTACACTCACTACCCACTGAGGAGAGACAACGGCGCTGTAGACGGATTTGGTGGAGGCAGCTAGCTATAGTCAGTCGTTTAGTCATGTGCCTGTGCGTGTGTGGGAAGCGAACTTTCTACCACATTTTTACTATTTACATATTTCTATATTTATTTGATGCCCCCCTCTCTCTCAGCCCCAGAGCACTTAGGTGAACAGCTGAATGGGCCTGCCTGGTAGATATCCTGAGAATATCACTCCTCTCTCCTGTCAGTTGAGAACACTTCAATTCTACGCCATTGTCATGCCGGTCTTTGATGTTGACAGTTGGAAAAAGGTATTTAAGGAGAAAACAGAAATACATTCTTCTGTGTTTTGTTTTTGGCTTGGGGGCCAACCATCTCCTGGGTGTCCTTGACCAGTGTTGCCAGATTGGGCTACTATTCCAGCCCAATTTGGCTACTTATGATCACACTGGGCGGTTTTTAGACATTTTAGAATATCCACGATATACCACGGCTTCTCGTTCCATAACGCTTCAATGTGCAGTTCTTTATCCCTATCTTCAACCAGTATTCTTTTTCAAATCTTCAAAGTGAAAGAAAAGAAAACATCACAAGACTCAAAAAACCAACTGAATTCATCCACAACAGCCAAGAGAGCCATGTAGCACCACCACAAATGTATTAGGAAATAAGCACTAAATCTCCAGAGACAACTGCCTCCTCCAGACATTGACATTTCTTTAAAAGCATAATCCAACCATAGTGTGCTGAAACACCGGAGTTCATAGAAACTGTCAAGAGTTTTTTTTTAACTCCTGAATAACGCTGAGATTTGATGGAAGGCGGCTAGCCTCACACGAGTGTACACTTAAGGGGCTGTATTTTAAGCCGGGGCCAAACAGATGCAGCAGGTGTCTGTCTGCAGTAACAGGTGACATCACCACTGTGCTGTCGTCTCGACGTCTGCCCTCAGGTGGGCGGAGTCGGGGTCAGAGAGGTCGCTGGGAAATTCTGGGCCTTGAAAATAGCAACAGTATTTCCGTACAACCTCTAGCCCCCACGGTTTGTGTTTTATTGTTTATGCTGTTAAAATAAAGCCCTCAGTGAGATCATACGCTCAGAGATCATTCTTTTGTGAAATATTGATATATAAATGTGGTAACCGTTGTATAAAAGTGAGAGAAATGTTTTTTTTGCAAGTGCACAGAGAGGATGTTTGAGGGCAGAATCAGAACCCATTTAGAAACGTTTCGAAACATCCTCTCTGATCATTTACACAAAAGTATGCCTTCAGTCATCGCTTGGCAAGACATGAACCAAACAGCAAAATGTTTGGGGGTATTTAACCCTCATGTAGAAAATATATTTATGAAAATACCCTGAAACAGGTGACATTCTTCTGTAATTTTGTCTGTCTTATTCTAATCCAAATTGCTGGGGTATAGAGCTCAAATTAAATACACATACTGTATACAAAGTGGTGTTTGACATGATTGGCAAGCCACTGATGAGTCTGCAAAAAAGTTGAAGCAGTTGTACCGTCACTCCAGGACATTCTGGCAGGGACTTTCTCATCAATCTGGCTCTCAAACATTTTTAATTAACCTTCTTCCCTCCCTGATTACTTCCACAGCTTCCATCCTTTGCAGCAGCTAAATATGTGTGAAATCAGAACAAAAATAAGTGGTAGTTTAAAGTTCTTATTAGCTGATGTCTGATTGTGTTCTTATTCAGAGAACTACCCTACCCTACATTACAGAAGCAAGGAGCTTGGACATTGACTTATATAATATGTAACAGTCTGATCATTTGGTCCGAATGTCGGCAACCAATCAAAATGTGCGGACTTTTCTTTTGAAACACGTAACTACGTTTCAGCGTTGTTGAGAATCACAACACAAACTCGCTAGTCAAGCCAAACACTGCAACGAAATGGATTCGGTGAGTAATCCCCACTGCTACCTAGTTAACTATAACACTACTTTACATTGTTAGCAGACTCACAGAACAAGCTGTGTTAGCTGACTAGCAACGGGTCATTAATTTTCAACAACGCGGAAATGTATTCACATTTTTCGAAAGAAAACTCTGATCATTACATCGGATCCCGACATGAGGACCAAAGCATTAGCGTGTGTCACATATGGTTGTATGACACAGTATATCACACATAGAAAAGAAAAAAGCAGAGGCCTTCATTACAAAGTCAGACAGTTTATTCATGTATTTTAATTGTTCGAACAAGAAATCGACCACATCGGTTCACACAAGTGAGCACCCCTCATGTCCACACACACACACATCATCATATGCACATTAAAATACATTAACATTTCAATCTACTGAGATCGTGTTGAGATCCCCCCTCCTCTGGTAGTTGTACAAGTGAGACGGTAGGTAGCTAAACCGCTAAAGCTGAAATCAATATTTTTTTCTTTCCATTTAAGTCAAAGTTTGTTCACTGAATTAGCGTCGGGCTTGTCTTTAACCCAAGTACAGTTCTGTAAGAATACACAAGTTTCAAGAGGAATGTCAACATCTCTCCATGAATGGTCATGCTTAACAAGGTCGATGACAGCTCATCTGTTGACCACTCCCTCCCTCCCTCCCATCACACAACCCCATTTCTGCAGTGCCAACCTCCCCCTTTTCACAATATGACCCCCTCAAAAAAGGAAACAATAAAAAAAACAGGAGCAAAAAAAAAAAAGAACGATGAGTAAAATAATAGATTATGAACAAGTAAGTCACAAACAAAATTCTAACTGAGGCTGTTGAGAATTAAGAAGTTCAGATCCACTTTGTACAGACTGTGATATTGTGGGGTATTGTTTATTTTAGTACTGTGAGTATTCCTTCGTTGAGAGTTTAGCAACGATGCGCTCCAACTGTCTCTTAGCTTCACACTGGGGGAAGTTACCCATCTCATAGTACTGCGGGGCGATCTTTACCAGCCTGAGAACAGAGAGAAGTAGAGGGATTAGTCACAACATGAGTTGTGGTCCTCTGTGGCTCAGTTGGTAGAGCATGGCACTGACAACGCTCAGGTTGTGGGTTCAATTCCCGCTGGGACCATATATACTGAAATGGATGCACTCACTGCAATGTAAGTCGCTTTGGATAAAAGCGTCAGCTAAATATTTAATAACAGGCCTATATTTATATTATTATGAACGTGTGTGTGAGGCTTTCCTTCCCACATTCACAGTTTGACAGACATTGACACATAAATGTACACAAGCACACAGACAGAACAACAAAGACATACGAAAGACATACGAAAGACAAAACACCCACATTCTCTAGCACACACACAGAGACAGACACACAGAGACACAGAGACACACACACACAGAGACACACACACACAGACATACACAGTCACAGACACACACACACACACACACACACACACACACACAGACACAGACACAGTCAGAGACAGACACACAGATACACAGACACACACACACACACACAGAGACACACACACACAGACACAGTCACAGACACACAGACACAGAGACACAGACACAGAGACACGCCTAGTTAATGTCATCAACAGGAAGACCGCAGCAGGCCCAACTCACCATTCTGGCTTGATGTCGGTGCAGGTGCGGATGTAGTTCTTGGTGGTCAGCACAAACTCGTTGTAGAGGACCCACTCTGGCTTGTGGTCCAGCACCGTGGAGGGGTGCAGCTGGACCACCTGGTTGTCCTTCACAGTCAGGTAGTGTCCCGTACGCTCCAGGTGGGCGATCTGCGAAAGAGAGAGAGAGGTGGGAGTCACAAGAATCAGCAAAAGTGCACATGGATCACACACACACACACACACACACACACACAATCCCTGATCAGACGCCTCTAGTCTGCAGGTTAGGGTGCATAGCAACTAATGGAACGGAACTCGAGCTGAAATGATCATCAAAAATAGTCTCGATTATCTCTAATCGCCCTTCGTGGAATAGGGCCCAGGGCATGTGGTTCATGAAATGTCATGACATTTGACTTGTATGTGGCTTTAGGGCAGTGGTGTCAAAGGTACAGGTGGTCCCATAACCTCTCCTCTGGGACCCCCAGCCGCTCCACATATTTGATCCGTTCCACCACCAGCACACCTGATTCAACTAATCGAGTACAAAGCAATTAATGATGTGTAGTTGATTAGTTGAATCAGGTGTGCTGGTGGTGGAACAGATCAAATAATGTGGAGTGGCTGGGGCGCCCCGAAGGAGAGGTGTGTGAGAACCACTGGCTTAAGTACTGGCTTAAGTACCACTGGTTTTAAATGACCAAATTAGGCTTTGAACCATTAGGCGTTGAACTCAACCGGTCCCCATTGAACCCAACCGGTCCCCATCATTTAAACAGACAGGGGGGGGAGGGGGAAGGAGTTTCTGGAATTGGGCCATTTGACATTTGGGCCGCAAATTTGTCTTTGCGATAAAGGTTAATGTTGACAAATATTTAAATATTAATGCCCTAATTCAACTTGTCAGGTTGCCTTGTTTCAGGTTCTCCTGGAAATAGACTACCACCACTAAACGCCATTTATTTTCCTGAGGCGGAAGGCAAATTGACTTGATTTCTTGTTGGTGTTTTAAAGTTAGTGCCTGTGTGTGTGTACAAACACCTCAGGAGATCATCCATTTGGAAGAAAATGTCCCATCTCAACAAATACTAGACTACAGAAAATCAGTCAGAATATCCTCCAGTCTTGCATCCCAGAAGAGGGATGACCCAACTCTCTGTGTCTCAGGAGGTAGAGCCGGCGTCTAATGATCGCAAGGTTGGCAGATCGGCGGTCCGAGCCCCGGCTGGCCACATGTCGAAGTGTCATTGGGCAAGAACCCCAAATTGCATTCTTAAAACAATTTTAGACCTCTTTGAATATATTTTTTTACCTATTCGCGACACCGTATGATAGCTTTTATTTTTATTTATTTTAAGCAATTTTTTCTGAGTGGGGCAGTCCCACTCATATTTTTTTTTTTATTGGACAGATTTAGTGAAGACAGACAGGAAAGTAAGGAGAAGAAGAGAGAGAGGGCATGTCCATGGCCGAATTCGAACCCATGCCTACATGGGCATACATGTGTGCACTGTAGACCACGGTGCTAGACCACTGGACCACCCCAGACCACGTATGATAGCTTTTTGTCATCCTCGAGGTGATGAAATTAGGGATTTCACTGCCATAGACAAAAAAGGAAACGAATTGGCATTTTTTTGGGTTCCAGCTTGATTAATTTCCGCGCAAATAGATGTGGTCGGACTGATGTCCTTGCAGGATCTCGTTTTTAAGACCTAGAGCCTCATTTTTAGACCGAATAACTGAAATGTAAAACCTTTTTAGGCCTTGTAAATCGGGTTGCTGGATTTTAGACCTTAAGTCCAGTGCGGGAACCCTGTCTATCTGTTCAGGCGCTGAGTCACTGACCTGCATGAAGAAGCCAGGTAGAGACGGAGGTAGAGCCGCCGTCTAATAATCGCAAGGTTGGCACATCGGCGGTTCGAGTCCCGGCTGGCCACATGTGGAAGTGTCCTTGGGCAAGACACTCAACCTCAAATTGCTCCCAGTGAGCAGGCCGGCGCCTTGCATGGAAGCTTGCCGCCATTGGTGTGTGAATGTGTGTGTGAATGGGTGAAAGGCCGTTGTAAAGCGCTTTGGATAAAGGCGCTATATAAGTCAGTCTATATAAGTCAGTCTATATAAGTCAGTCCATTTACCTGCATGAAGAAGCCGGTGACGAGCGCGCGGCGGATGTTGATGTAGTAGTCTCGGCTGGTGAACTCAGTGCTGCGGCGCGGCAGGTTGAAGCGGTCCATGATCCTGGAGAGCTGCTGGCGCACGTTGTCGGCGGACATCAGCGACCGGTAGTTGACAAAGTTGTCGTAGCACCACTGGGTGGACTCGTGGTCTGAGGAGAGGGAGGGGGGAAGGGTTAGACGGTCAGGTCAAGAACCAGGTACGGCTTTATCCACTGATGTGAGACGTCTTTTTTTTTTTTTTACACAGACACACACACAAACGCTAAATTTTGAAAAACAAACAGGAGTAAAAAGGCATGGAAAATCCTATGTATTTTCAAGTATTTAAAAAAAAAGAAAAAAAGAAAAAGAAAAATGATGTATGTATGTACACAATGTTTACAATTGTCTGTATGTATATAATGTTGACAGTTGTTCAGATATGATTTCAGTGTCGGACCCCAGGAAGACTAGCTAATGTCACGGCGTTAGCTAATGGGGATCCTAATAAACAAACAAACAAACAAACAAACACGTACATACATAATCACACTTCCCACTCGTAGGTGGTGGATTCACAGTTCACACAGTTTTAGAGGGGCGGAGCTTAACCAACATAACGGGGGGGGGAGAGGCGGAGCTTACTCTGCTTGAAGGCGTGGTAGACGTTGAGCAGCGTCAGGTGATCCCCGTCGATGTGAGCGAACCTCATCTTGGACTCGTCCGCCGCCTTCTTAGCCTCCGTGGGGCGAACGAAGCACTGTGGGACTAAACAAGGTTGGTATGGGCCCCAACACAGCCGCCCACACGGATGAGTTAAGCTATTCCCACAAGGTGGAACAAGGCCTCGGGTCACAAGAGGCTAGAGCAGCAGCACTGACAGGAGGGCACGGAGTAGGGCCGGGTGCGTGTCGGAGAAGGGGGGAGAGAGAGAGAGAGAGATAGAGAGAGAGGGGGAGGGGGGAGAGGGAGGGGGGGGAGAGAGAGAGTGAGACAGAGAGAGAGAGAGAGAGCAGTGAGAGAGAGAGAGAGAGTGCAAGAGAGAGAGAACAGTGAGAGAGAACAGTGAGAGAGAGAGAACAGAGAGAGAGAGAGAGAGAGCAGAGAGAGAGAGCAGTGAGAGAGAGAGAGAGAACAGAGAGAGAGAGAGAACAGTGAGAGAGAGAGACAGCGAGAGAGAGTGCAAGAGAGAGAGAGAACAGTGAGAGAGAGAACAGTGAGAGAGAGAGAGAGCAGTGAGAGAGAGAGAGAGAACAGTGAGAGAGAGAGAGAGAGAGAACAGTGAGAGAGAGAGAGAACAGTGAGAGACAGTGAGAGAGAGAGAGAGAGAGAGAACAGTGAGAGAGAGAGAGAGAGCAGTGAGAGAGAGAGAGAGAACAGTGAGAGAGAGAGAGAGAGAACAGTGAGAGACAGTGAGAGAGAGAGAACAGTGAGAGAGAGAGAGAACAGTGAGAGAGAGAGAGAGAGAACAGTGAGAGACAGTGAGAGAGAGAGAGAACAGTGAGAGAGAGAACAGTGAGAGAGAGAGAGAACAGTGAGGGAGAGAGAGAGAGAGAACAGTGAGAGAGAGAGAGAGAGAACAGTGAGAGAGAGAGAGAGAGAACAGTGAGAGAGAGAGAGAGAGAGAGAGAGAGAGAGCAAGAGACCGAGGAGTGGCGTTGTTACTGGGTAAGTCTAAAGTTACGAGGCTTCTCCCTCGCTTCTAACTTAAAAAAAACGTAAAAAAAAAAAAAAAGCTCGTCAGGTGACGGTGCGTAGGCAGACCAAAGAACAAGCATCCTAACCGCTCCCATCTGCACGTAGTAGAGTAGTAGAGTCGGCACTTCACATCAAAAGACTCCATCAAACATCTCCTCCTCCTCCTCCCCCCCCCCACGATGTGCTCCGAGCTGCCTAACATCAACGTACTCGATTGGTGGGCTTAACGGGTGTGCGTGTGTGTGTGTGTGCGTGTGCGTGTGTGTGCGTGTGTGTGTGTGTGTGTTGAGTGTTTATTTATCGAACTTCCACGCTCGGTTGCCGGTTGCCGAAGTCAAGGCCTCTCGATCGGCGCTGGTCTGGCTGCTGACTCTGTAATGAACTCAGCACAAAACGGATTCCCTGACACGCCTGTTATAAATGTGTGTCGTGTCCAAACAGTTAGTTAAATACCCACCTGACCCCCCCTCCCCTCTTCAAAGGCATTGGATTCATCTCAATGAGCAGCATTCTGCTTTGGCAAGCCCAAAGTGCAATTACTACCGCAGCACTACCGGTACTGCTAAGACTATGAAGTCATTAATTTACTGTAGACGCTCGTTTCTCTACGAATATTAACTAACCGACACTACCGGCTGCCTCTCCCTGCTATCTCTACCTCGACGTCACACACTGGGGCCACGTCACAGAGTCCTACGTCCTCCCTGCACCTACACGCAAGGAGCAAAAACTGGTTTCATATCAGCACTAAGGGCTGACGCATAACATCGTCTGTGGTTCAGTGTGCTAGTGCTTAGCGACCCTAAGTCGAATCACTTTTCGTCAGGGAGCTTAGGTGGCGCGACGGGTTAAGCGTCGACCGTGTACCCGCAGGGTTCCCGGTTCGATTCCGGCCGCGGACATATCCTGCATGTCATCCCTTCTCGCTCTCTCTCTCTCTCTCTCTCACCCATCCTTCCTGTCAAAATCTCTACCGTCTCTATCAATAAAAAGTAAAATACGAGTGGGACTGCCCCACTCAGAAAAATTTACTTTACACAATAGTTGTTGCTGACATTCACAGTTGCAGTGGAGGAAGCCCCAATTACACTTCCCATCACACACACGTTCAAAGAAATATTTCGTAACGCATCCGTTTTAGACACAATACACAAGCAAATCTAATGACAGGAAATACACATGGACTGTGGGGGTCTTATTGTTACTGTCTGAGAACCCCCCCAAGCACATCAAAGTCTCCTGAGCCAAAGTGAACAAAACCACCACCACCGGTACGAGAACTAGTCACAAACAACAAAAAGTGGACAAAACGTATAGGCACGATTCGCCTATACAACTATAATAATAAGCTCTAGTTTTATAGCACTTTTCAAAAAAAAAGATGGGTTTTTCGTCTTGAACACTTGAACATATTTACTGAGGTTGCATCCCTAATGTAAACTGGAAGTTTGTCTTCTATAGAGAAGATGAACATATCTACTACTAACATCTGATTAATCTTAATTATCGACTATTTACGAGGGGGGGCGACTGTAGTAGGGAGGGAGGGAGGGATTTCTCCTTCTCCATTAACACGAAACACTTGTCATGTAGATATAGTTATGATCTCATACTCTACATGGTCTTGTGACGGTCACGGCACACGTTGGTTGGTCCCTGAGCCTGAGCATTACCTGACAGCATGGCCGTGATGGACAGGATCTCGTTGGAGCAGTTGAACTCGCAGCTGGCGATCACCATCTTGGCCAGCTGGGGGTCCAGGGGGAACTCCGCCATCATGGAGCCCAGCTCCGTCAGGTCCCCGTCGTCGTTCAGGGCCGCCAGGTAGTTGAGCAGCTCCAGGGCCCGCATCAGAGTCTCGGGAGCTGAGGGAGGGAGGGGGAGGGGGAGGGGAGGGAGGGAGGTGGAGATAGAGAGGGGGAGAGAGACAGAGAGAGAGAGATAGAGACAGAGAGAGAGACAGAGAGAGAGACAGAGAGAGACAGACAGAGAGAGAGAGAGAGAGACAGAGAGAGAGAGACAGAGAGAGAGAGACAGACAGACAGAGAGACAGAGAGAGAGACAGAGAGAGAGAGACAGAGAGACAACAGAGGGTGAATAAGAGAAGAGGGACGAAATGGAGAGAGGCAGGTGAGGATAAAAACAAGGTTAAGGAGAGAAAAATAAAACAAACGAACAATAAACTAAAGCAACTTGGTGTGTGATGTCACTTGGTACGGATAGCTGGGAGGCTCATTTTTCATCTTTCGCTTGAGCGATTCCAAATAACTCTAATGCAATTACAGAGGAAACCCTTCTCTTAGCGCACCAACACGAGGCTCCCACCGTCTGGTTAAAAGACGTCCTCCCCCCAGAGGCAATTACTGACCTTCGCCTCAGGAGAACTGACCAGTAATGACCAGTCGCATGTTAACTGAAAACTAGCGAAATGAGGGGGGAGATAGAGAGGGGGAGAGAGACAGAGAGAGAGAGAGAGAACTGAAAACTAGCCAAATGTCCCCTTTTATTCCTCACCTCGAAAAAAATAGGTTTCTTAGGTTTCTTATGATGACTAAATAACGATCTGGCGCTGTCAAATCTACTTTTTGTGAGAGCGAGCTGCATTACTTACTACGCCGACGGTCGGCTCGTGTCGGGGGGCCGAACTCTGGCAGGAATCTGTTTCCCGGGTTACATGACGGACCAATGTGGAAATTAAATCCATATACACAACACACCTAATCAGAAGGAGACTATCGACTCGCCTCGATACGGCAGAATCCGATATATTAACCGAGGGGGGGCGAATCAATGGCAGCTAAAGGCTAAAGGTACGTTAGACCACGTCGGCGAGGAGACGTTCTACTCTGCAAATGTCACGAAGCAAATGAGTCCTGCTCCGGCGCTCGTCCGAACGCTTAAATCGCTACCGATTTCTCTCAGGATTTTTCCATTTGGAAAAGTCGGTGAGCGGGTTTCACGTTAGCGGCAGCTGTGCTTATCGAGCGACAGAAATAGCCGTGTGTTTGTTTGCACCCCGGGTTACGAGGGAAAAATAAATCTAAGTTTCTCTATTAAGATTTTTAAGCCCGACTGGAATGTAATGTAACACAGATGGAAAAAGCCAATGGCGTTTATGCATGAGGGTCTTTCGTTCCCGTCCGACCCTGGCCCCCACCTCCCCCCCGACGCCTTCTCATGGTAGCCAGCCGAAGAGGTGGAGCGACGGATCGATCGCACGGCCCCCCCTTTCTACCTTAATGACAGGACAGAAGCCAGGCAGGGGTCTTTAAACCTTTTTAACAGGAAACAACTGATGGAGAATGAAAACTAGCGGCTGATACAGAGCTCTGAGCTGAGCCCACCATCTCACCATCCCACCATCTCACCATCTCACCATCTCACCATCCTACCATCTCACCATCTCACCACCCCTCCATCTCACCACCCCACCATCTCACAACACAGGAGTTTTTCCATCGTGGTGGTGAGGAAGCGTTCCATCCCTCAACCCCTCTGAGGAGCTGACATCTAATTCATTGGGGGGTTCTGTGTGGGTCACATCATCAGTGTGTGAGTGTGTGTGTATGATCGGCCGATATCGATCGGCGCCGATCAGATCGGAGCATCTCTAGTGTGTGTGTGCCTCATCATCAGTGTGTGTGTGTATGTGTGTATGTGTGTGTGTGTGTGTGTGTGTGTATATCATGTATCATCGTATGTGTGTATCATCAGTGTGTGCGCGCGCGTGTGTGTGTGTGTACACCAGAGAGAGCTCCCTAATAAAGCGACACCTGGACAATCCAACACAAGCTAAAAGGACTTAAGAGCAAAACATGTTCCAATCACGCCCGCCCTGCCACCCCACCTCCCTACCTGGAGATCCAATTCCACGCCTTTAAAAAAAGGGGGTCCAGGATATTCACCGGAGCTTGGCTGAACCTTAAACACCTCCACCGACCACCACAGTCCATTCCCAGAGTGCACCTCTGCCTTCAGACTGCGAGGTCAAATTGATCCGGCACGCACGCCCAGATACAGAGGGGCTTTGTCGGAGGAGCGCGCGTGCGGTCGGTCGGTGCGTGTCGGAGCGAGAGGGGGGCGCAGAACCCCCACACTCCGTCTCCTTCCTCGTTCTCCTCCAATCGGATGCTGTTCCCGGGGCGCTGAGGAGCTAGTTAGATGGACATCGTCTCTGTGTCTGTGTGTGTCTCTCTCTCTCTCTCTCTCTCTCTCTCTCTCTCTCTTTCTCTCTCTCTCTCCTTCCCTCCCTCCCTCTCCCTCTCCCTCTCCCTCAGACGGCCTCCGCTGACAGGGTGCACCACTTCCAGGAGGTGAGGGTGTTTCTAAGTGGATGAATAAGGTAATCATTCTCCTCCCCCATTCCCCAGTTAGACTAAATGGACACGGCTTGACTGGGGGGCTACTGGGGTCTTACCCTTGTGAGCCTGACAGACGTACGGCAGAGGGAGTGAACTGAGGGGGGGGGGGGGGGTTGAGGGGAGGAAGAGGTCAGTCACGTCTCACTAGCCGGAATACAAAGAGAAGGCAATAGCCAAGGTGATACCGGGACTATTGATGTAACCAATTTCATTCTCAAAATGGCGTTCGCTGCGCCGGGGTGGGAAAGAGATGGGTTTAATCTGAGGGAGGTAAGATGAAAACCATATTACTGTGGTGAGAGAAGGGGGGAGGTGTGTGTGTGTGTGGGGGGGTTAGGGCTAGGGCTAGGGGGAGGTGTGTGTGTGTGTGTGTGTGTGGGGGGGGGGGTTAGGGCTAGGGCTAGGTGGAGGTGTGTGTGTGTGGCGGGGGGGGTTAGGGCTACGGGGAGGTGGGGGGTGGGTCTCCTTGGGGAGAGTAAGAACACACGCTGTGCTGGCTCAGGGGATGCTGGGAAGTGCCATGGCTCTGTGTCTCTCTCTGTGTGTGTCTGTCTGTCTCTCTCCCTCTCTGTGTGTGTCTGTCTGTCTCTCTCTCTCTGTGTGTGTGTGTCTCTCTCTCTCTCTCTCTCTCTCTCTGCGTGTGTGTGTGTGTGTGTGTCTCTCTCTCTCTCTCTCTCTCTCTCTCTCTCTCTCTCTGTGTGTGTGTCTCTCTCTCTCTCTCTCTCTCTCTCTCTCTGTGTGTGTGTCTCTCTCTCTCTCTCTGTCTCTCTCTCCCTCTCTCTCTCTCGTGACATTGGGACGAGACAAGGCGCCTCGATGTTTCTTGGCTCAGCTCCAGCCCAGTGCGGATGAACAGAGAGAACGTTGGTAGGCGACAGCCCAAATTCAAACGTCAACTGACCTGCCACACAAATACTCCCCCACAAGACTATCCAGACTGTCCCTTCAAATAGGTGGCTGAACAGCACGGTAACAACCAAACAACCGAGAGGAGTAGAATATCCTGTGACCATTATCTTCCGAGGCTAGTATAAAAAAAAAAATCCCCCAGATCCCAAGTGACACAGCTGACCCAGATCGGGGTGTCATACATCAAACAACTCCGGCTGAACGCGCGGTGGCGGGGGGGGGGGGGTAGACTTCAGAGCAACAGCTTGTCGTTGGTGTATTTCTGTCCGTGTTTCCCTTAACAGACGATTTCATTATCGAATACCCAAATTCTCCGTGATGTTATACATCAAAGCAGACATCTTACAACTTCAGGGCTCTGTTCAATCCATCTCTGTAACTGGGTTTCTGGAATAAGTCAAGAACATCAATCTTTTTGGGAAGTGAAACAAAAGTCATGGAACCTACTACCGACAGATATCATAAACGTGACAAGTAAACGCATGTTCAAAAAGCAAATGAGGACACACCTGGGTACAGCAAACTTAGGACACTAGATGGTGACGCACCGTAGATGGAAATGTGTAGTCCACTCTAACATGGTTGTGGTTTGTTTTATATTTATATAACTAGATATATAAGTGTTTTATATTATGCCGAATGTAAAATTGTATGATGGATGATATATTTTAATGTTTGATATCTGTAATGTAGGTTTTAATGTTCGATATTTGTAATTTAAAGTATGTTATAAATGGTAAACGTTATTTGTAATGTATGTTTTAAATGTGGACCCCCACTAAAAGTAGCTCATGCCTATGGGTATAGCTAATGGGTGGGGCGGCTGTGTCTCAGGAGGTAGAGTCACTGTGTAATGATCACAAGGTTGGCAGATCAGCGGTTCGAGCCCCGGCTGGCCACATGTCGAAGTGTCCTTGGGCAAGACACTGAACCCCAAAATTGCTCCCAGTGAGCGGGCCGGCCGGCGCCTAGCATGGCAGCTTGCCGCCATTGGTGTGTGAATGTGTGTGTGTGAATGGGTGAATGAGAGGCCGTTGTAATATAAGCTGTATAAGTGCAGTCCATTTACCATTTAAGGGGGATCCTTACAATAAATATACAAAGAAACAAATAAAGCCAACGACTTAAAGGGCCTGTACTATAGCCTGTACTATAGTTTGGTACCTGTACTATAGCAATGACAATAAAGACCATTCATTCATTCATTCATTCATTCATTCATTCATTCATAGAGACGTCTAACCTGGCGGGTCCATGAAGTCGAAGTGCACCAGGTCGTCGATGCCCAGCTTCTTTAGCTGCAGGACCACAGAGCCCAGGTTGGACCTCAGGATCTCAGGGTACGTGTTGTCCTGCCGCACGCCAGGAAGGGAGAGAGAAAGAAAGAGAAAATGGATTGGTCAGGGTGGAGGAGATGATCTCGTCACACCTGGCTCGTGTGTCAAAATGTGTCAGAGACTGAGGAGTCTGGGAGCATTTTAACTTGTTTTAATAAAAAAATTAAAAAAAATGAAAATGAATCCCTTTGCCACTCAGCGTGACGTGAAAGAATTACCCTGTTAAGAGTAGAGAGGACTGGGGCCTTTACATGTTCATTTGTCACAGGGGTGCACTGGGGCAGGTTATTAAAAAGGGCTGCCTGCCTGCTGATTGGTGGAGAAAAAAAAACGTCTCTCTCAGGGTGACGACGAGGCCTAGTTGAGAATTGGAGAGTTCTGAGAGGAAGTACTGGATAACTAGACTGTGGTTCGTTGTGTGTAGGTGTCGCCTACTCTGCTTCTGAGCCTTTAAAGGCTGTTTCAGCATGGGGATGCACTTAGCAGCGCTCTACACTTTCACCATGGAAGAATCAACCACTTAACACTAGAACAGCCACGGGTGGGGTCGTTAACACTAGAACAGCCACGGGTGGGGTCGTTAACACTAGAACAGCCACGGGTGGGGTCATTAACACTAGAACAGCCATGGGTGGGGTCATTAACACTAGAACAGCCATGGGTGGGGTCATTAACACTAGAACAGCCATGGGTGGGGTCGTTAACACTAGAACAGCCATGGGTGGGGTCATTAACACTAGAACAGCCATGGGTGGGGTCATTAACACTAGAACAGCCATAGATGGGGTCATTAACACTAGAACAGCCATGGGTGGGGTCATTAACACTAGAACAGTCATGGGTGGGGTCATTAACACTAGAACAGCCTTGGGTGGGGTCATTAACACTAGAACAGCCATGGGTGGGGTCATTAACATTAAAAGTATTATTATTAAGAGCGTACCTGCATCTCTGTCTTGTAGGCCTTCTCTGTATAGAGGCGGAAGGTCTTCCCTGGGCGTGTCCTCCCGGCGCGGCCCGCCCTCTGCTGGGCGGAGGCTTTACTGATGGCCGTAACCAGGAGAGACTCTACCCTGATACGAGGGTTATACACCTGGGAGAGAGAGAGAAAGAGGGTTATACACCTGGGAGAGAGAGAGAGAGAGAGGGTTATACACCTGGGAGAGAGAGAGAGAGAGAGAGAGAGGGGGGGGGGTTCTTCTTCGGTGTATGGGTTGTTGTTTTCCTCTCCACTCCACCAGAATCGGGGCTACCCTTTTACCACCCCGAGACCTGGTTGAGGCTGACGGCAGAGGCAATAATGCACAGTGAATCAGCAGTGTTAGGAGAGTAGAGTTAGGCAGATATCTCAATTTGGCCAAAATATGACGTAGGAAATTATGCTATGAGGCTAACGATGACAGCTAGGATTAAATGTGTGAAGCAAAGGCCATTCAAGCCACACATGGAGACACGTGCACACATATACAGTACCAGTCAAACGTTTGGGCACACTTTCCCATTCAATTGAATAGCTTTTGACTGGTACTGTATCCAAAAACAAAGGCTCCAACATAAAAAGATACATACAATAAAAAGACATACTAACCTATATATTATATAATACATACTAGCCTATAACAAGGTTACGCAGACATTGGAAAGTCAAATTCAAGCACTTAATTGAAATGTTCAAGGCCATCAAATTAATTTGAACTGTTGTAATCTAGAAAAAATATCTTAAACTATCCCCCCCTAATAAAATTCATTACCATTTGTGTCCCAAACATGTGCTTTATCAGTTTAAGAACAATGCCGTGGGTCAAAATGTGCTCTTTGGCATTTAAATCATTTATTTTACATCCCAAAATGGTCAGAAGAATGTCAATGTCGCCTGAATATTGGTTACTTTAGAATTGTTGTTAAAGCGTGCCCGCCCATGTCCATGTAATATATCTACTGTACGATTTTATGTCATGTGGACTACGGATGCAAATTAGCTCACAGCTAAATCCGGCATATTTACTGTCACCATACTCTGTATAAGTGACTGTTCATTAATGTGCACTGTCCTGACTAAATAAAGATCTATCTATCTATGTATTTCTTTTTGAATGCTGTTTGCATCACGTTTTTAAAAAAGTAAAGCCGTCAAATATCCCATCCCTTTAGTAAACGACCCACGTGCACGCCGCGCACATCATCCCTGAGTGAGCCACATGTATGACTGTATGGCTCCGGGCTGGAGAAATGTCAGAGGAATAAATAACAGGCCGTTTCCATCTCTGCCGCTGTCAGGTGAGCGCGCCGCTCTGTTTATCTGGGGATTTTCAGGCAACAGAGGCAGATGATGGGGGCAGATTAGGCGGAGGGGGGGGGGGAGGAGGGAGGGAAGGCGACTAACCTTTTGCTTAGCAAATCCGGGATCAATTACAAACACCACACCGTCGATGGTCAGGGACGTCTCGGCGATGTTTGTCGACACCACGACCTGCAGAAAGCGAGCACAGCTGGGGGTCAGACACACTCTGCTGAGGGAGGGAGGGAGAGAGGGAGGAAGATAAGGGGGTCAGGCCCTGCAAAGGAACCACATCCCTCCCTCAAG
The DNA here is from genome assembly GCF_963989245.1 of Nansenia antarctica. Lineage (NCBI taxonomy): Eukaryota > Metazoa > Chordata > Actinopteri > Argentiniformes > Microstomatidae > Nansenia > Nansenia antarctica. Next base: position 10,186,136 of record NC_137687.1, on the reverse strand, counting down.
TATTCGATCATTTCATTATTCATTTCATAGGATGATTATCGACGTTGAAACAAAAACAAGGGTCAAATAAAATAAAAAGGTGTGAATTCCGAGAGTCAAATTAATGTTGAAATCAGTGGTGCATGTGTGGTGGGAGAGGCGGGGGGGGGGGGTCAAGCTTGACTTGTAAGAGAGAGACAGAAAGATGAAGCTTAAGGACTATCTTAGTTGAGTCACTCCTAGTCTAACAGTCCCAGTCCCCCGAACACCACAGTGATGCAGCAAGCGGCAGAAACTCTGAATGAATTAAATTCTGCAACAGACGCTTCTGTGGCGCCCGTCGCAGACACGTGGTCTAATGCGACCCAACAGGGAAGTACCGCAGCAGCAGTTGCTGCAATCAAGTCAGAATGTGACTTCGGCAAACTGTGTTGGGGCCGGCTCGCCACTGAGCGTCCCGTCTGAACACATTACCGCTGCTCTTTTTGGAGGGGGGGCGGGGTGGGGGGGACGACGACTGTCTGCTCACAGCACGCCACCCCCCCTCATCTCCAAGAGATGTCGTCTCCTTTCTTTCTCTCCCCACCCAAATCCCTTCCCACAGGGTCTTTTCGAAAAAATTACAACAAATAATAGATGAAATAGTTGAGATTCCGCGGGTGGGCCCTGCAATTTAAAATGCGGGAGGCCCCTTTCAGAAACGGTGTGTGTGTACATTGATCCTCTGAGATGGTGTTTTTTTTGACAAGACACATAGATATATTTGTCTTAGATGAGAATGAAAGAAGTTAGGGTACACACCGAAAAAAAGAAAAGGGAGGCGTGCGATACAAGCCCCTGTCGTGTTCGACAAACAAAGCGAAGGATGATTCGTGCACCCCTGAGGTGCAGGCGCCGTGTGGAAGCGAGAGAGCGCCCATCGAATTAAAATCACTCAGACTGACAATCAGGGGGGGTGCTCGAAATCAACCTTGGAAAGTAAGGAAGTAAGTTGCACTGAATGAATAAGCTGCGATGATGTTTGTGGGGGGGGGGGATTGTCACTGCAATTGGTGCTCTAAACCCCGAACGGGTGGAACCGGCGTGTGTGGCAGCTGCTTCAAAGAGAAGGGTTTCGCAAAACATCTTCCTCAACGGTTTCATTTCCGAGTACGGAGAACGTTCAAAACATTACGGTTCGGGTTTTTCTTCGACTGAAATTCTACAGAGGCAAGAACATAGTTTACAGAGCTTAAGAGAAGCTGTGAAGGGGAAGAAGAAAAAAAAGATGAAATAAAAAAATAATAAAATAAAAAAACAGTCCCTCAGTTGTCAGAGGGGTGCTGTAGCTGATCAAAGCGCCAGGGCCCGGCTGCAACATTTATTTTCTCTCTCAAATTTAATAGGGTGCACACACAAATACTTGGGGGGGGGGGGGGGGGGGAGAGACTGAAATGAAAAGCTGTTTGGGTTGTGGGGGGGGGGTGACGCGAGCAAGGGGAAGCTGTGGAGTCGCACACATCTCTCCCAGGCCCCCAGATCTTTTTCTATTACAATTATCCCTATAGCGAGGCCTGTCTATGAGAGATGACAGCTGAATCGGAGCAACCGAAATCAAATGAGTCACATCACCCTATGGGTCGGTCTCTCTCTCTCTGTCAGCATTTCCACAGGCGGGGTGGGTGGGACGGAGGGGGGGACGGGACGGGGGGGAGGAGAAGAGGGAGGAAGGCAGATTTTTGCAGCTGCTCTCATGCGAGCCTTGAGGGGTGTTCCTGTTACATAACGTGTGGCCTGATTGGACAGAGAAACACTTCGGCCTCTGCTGGGTGGCTCTTGGGACTCAGTTGGACAGGTCCTAAGCTACTAGTACTGGGGCGTCGCCACTCCGATATCTGAGCATCACCTGGGGGGCGGGGGGTGTAAATAAAAAAAATGCCTCATCGCGTTTCTCCTCTCTCGTTCTCTTATGGGAAAAGCACGGGTATATCCCTGCAAGAGCACTTAATCATCAACTACAAGCGCAGGGAATAGTGATTGTTAGCAATATTTATTGCGACAACATAAGCAATTTGCAGATGCACTTCCCCTTGCGAGCACAGAAGTTTGAGAAACAAGTCTATGACAGAGAGGATCAAATGAATCATCAGTCACACTTTACATCAAGATGCCCGTATACGGACGTATGTAGTAACTATAATGACTCTAGTTAAAGTATCACTATGCTGTTACCGACTACTTTGGAACGGCATAGTAACAACTTGTTTTTACTACACACTAAGTAGAATATGGACTAATTATTAAATTACAGTTATGGGGCGGCTGTGGCGCAGGAGGTAGAGCCGGTGTCTAATGATCGCAAGGTTGGCACGGTTCGAACCCCGGCTGGCCACATGTCGAGGTGTCCTTTGGCAAGACACTGAACCCCAAATTGCCCCCAATGAGCGGAACGGCGCCTTGCATGGTAGCTTGTCGCCATTGGTGTGTGAATGTGTGTCTGGCCGGGTGGGGGGGGCATGTAGATAGTGAAGTGACTGACTTATATAGCTCCTTATTCCATAGCTCTGTCCAACGGCCTCTCATTCACCCATTCACACACCAATGGCGGCAAGCTACCATGCAAAGCGCCGGCCCCGCTCACTGGGAGCAATTTGGGGTTCAGTGTCTTGCCCAAGGAGACCGACACGCGGCCGATCGGGGCTCGAACTGCCGATCTGCCAACCTTGCGATCGTTAAGACGCCGGCTCTACCTCCTGCGCCACCGCCGCCCCTTAGTGAAGTGACGAGTGACCGTTGACGATGACTTCCTGTTCGTCATCGTGATAAACACGAGCATCACCTCTCTGAGTAGCTAGCGTAGCTGTCTCTTTAGCTAGCTGAAGCTGGGAGCCTCAGAGGCTGTTAAAACCCTATCTTCTAGGTTTGGATTTCTGTCTCAAGCGAGAGAACTGTTTAGTTATTAATGCCCTGGGGCTTTTTTTTTTTCTTTCTTTCTCCTCATTCAGCCTTAACCTCTGTGTGATTCAGCCGTCAGATGAAGAAGAAGAGCCGTTCCGCTTTGTATTCATATCCAGGAAAGGAAACAGCAGCCAAAGTGGGGCCCATTTCAGACCTGTCAGAAGGCAAGCCAACAATCACTTCCACTAGTTCACACCTCCCCCCCCCCTCGGAAGCCCCGTACATCTTGATCCGATTGGACACTTCAGCATCAGGTGGTAGGTTGTCGTTTCACGGCACATTTGACGGATGATTTTCTTTTTTTAAACAAACAAAAGCAACAGCGCCGACCCGACCGACCCCTCCTCCCTATCAACATAAACACCAACACCCCAACAGTAGGAGAATCAAACCCAAAGCAAATTGCTTGGCAGAGCGTTCCGAGACATTAAGGGGTGCTTTGCCACACTCGGTGACCCGTGGGTGTTGGAGAAATTGCACCTTCTTAAGAAGTCAATGATCCAGACACGAGCAGTCTGGAACAAAAGACCGACTGCGCCCGAGAAGCACAGAGACAGACAGACAGGCAGGGTTGGGTCATGTCGTCTTACAAAAAGACAGACAACGTCTGCCAACAACAACAACAACAACATCACCACCACCACCGACAGGACAGGATGACAGAGAGAGCTCCGTTTCCAATGCAAAATGAGACGTCCGACGGGTCTCTCTCTCCCCCCACCCCCACCCCCCCATCCCCCTCCAGCTTCAAGACACGGGGTGCGGCCATGAAGGGGGGGTCAGTCAAAGCCCCTAGCAGCTGCCACTGTATTATCCTCCGATTTCATCATCGTATGGAGGGGAGGATCTCTTGACTGCATTGATTGCGGAATGCTTATGTATGTAGAGGGAGGGGCCGGGGCACCGTATCGATTCGAAATGCTTATGTAGGTCCGGGGGGCCGTTACACCAGAGCACCAGAGCCGCCGGGCTCCTGCCTGTCTGTCTGTAGCCCCCCCCCCGTGTTATTGAGCATCGAGCATTGAGCGATCCGAGACTTTTCATCAGTAATGTCATTAGAGGCATCATCTCTGGCGCGTTATTTCTGGGTTATTAACCGGCAGTGAGGGGGGCAAGCACTGTGGCTAACACGAGCCATCGTTCACCCGCCTCCGCTGGGGAGATTGGACTGTTGACAAATAAAGCCTTCCTCCCCTGACAAAAAACAGAGGAGGAGGAGGGGGGGGGGGCGTCGTGAACAATCCGAGCGCCGGGCACATCGGCGATCGGCGGCTCATTGATATGTATACGGCAGACGTGCGCGGCTGACATTAGAGGGAATATACGCACGCACGTGGAGGGAGAGAGGGATGATGGGAAAACAAACCCAGAGCTAAACAGAGCCCATTTGTCAAAAGCCAAGAACAGTGATACTTTGGAAAGGGAAAGGGGGGGGGGATTAAAGTCTTTGTTGGTAATTACAGTGAATTGAAGCTCCCAACACTAAATCATTAAACTGTTTTTGAAAAAAAAGAAGAAGAAAGGAAGAAAAAAAGAAAAAAGGGAGAGATCAGTGGATTTGGTGGAGAAATGGAGAGAGAGAGAGAGAGAGATGACGGGGCTAGCATGGTATGCTAACGAGGGAGTGCTTAATGCAGTCGTTAGCATGCGTGGCAGCAGACTCCGGAGCCTTCTTCGCTCTTTCATTACCTCTCCTCGGGCTCACTGGGGTGACATCCCGCCACACCTCCGGCAACAACAGCCTCAATCTGACACAAGAGGGCCAAACTCACTCTGTGCATGATGCCGTTGTCCCAAGATGCCTTTGTCTAGCCCGCTCAAGACAGCCGCCATTTTGCTGCCGACGCTGTCCTCCATAAATTGAACTGGGAAACTAAGTTAGTGTCAAACCTTCCGGTTCAGTAAAGGCAAGTTGTTGGGGTTGGACAGTCATTAGGTGTTCCTCACTAAACTCACAGTGCCTGTTCGCTAGGCGGGGTACAGACAGCTCCAGTTAAAGTCCAACCGACAGTGTTAATCTCGTCAACGAAAATAATGAAGAAAATAATTGGTGACTTATTATTTTCTGTGGTAAAAACTAATCTAAAAAAATAAATAAAAATCAACAAATCTCACCTGCAGTAAATAAATAACAACCGATTGTTGTGATCAATATCAGCACATCTGCACAGCGCCTTACTGAGGCTGAACCTCTCAAACATAGAGCTTGTCTTTGCATCGATCACTGTCCTGACATGCTCTGTCCAGGGGTGACCTTTAACCTGCTGCAGTGTGTGTTCTTCTAAGAAATTGGCTGTTGGGAAGAGAATCATGCGACTATGGACGTTATGCAGTTGAACATGTTGGGAGGACGAGGCTATGGATGTTTGTGCACGTGGAAATCAGTGATTCGTGTTTACTAACTATGAGTTAATGAGGCAATACAAACGTCACTACAATGGGAGTAAAATTAAAAAGACTTTATGATCTGCCCGTCTCGGACAACCAGGAGGACACATCACAAGTGGAACCGTGGCTTGAACAAAACTAAAACAAGGTCACTCTTTACATTGAGCTGCCACTAGAACTATGTCATGTTTCTGTAATTACTTTAGTAATAACAACATTGACTTTTCCCTGATCCACTTGTGTAATAACAATGTGTTCAACTCCACTCACTATTGCACTTGGCTAATTACTGTTAAACAACACAGATATACAATGTTATTAGGCTAATTACTGTGAACCACCATGGATATACAATGGTGTTACGGTAATTACTGTTAAACTACACGCATATACAATATTATTATGCTAATTACTATGAAACAACATGGATATACAATGTTATTAGGCTAATTACTATGAAACTACGGTACATGGATATACAATGTTATTAGGCTAATTACTATGAAACTACACGCATATATGATGTTATTAGGCTAATTACTATGAAACTACATGGATATAAAATGTTATTAGGCTAATTACTATGAAACTACACGCATATACGATGTTATTAGGCTATGAAACAACATGGATATACAATGTTATTAGGCTAATTACTGTTAAACTACACAGATATACAATGTTATTAGGCTAATTACTGTTAAACTACACAGATATACAATGTTATTAGGCTAATTACTGTTAAACTACACAGATATACAATGTTATTAGGCTAATTAAAGTGACACTACAACAAGTACAGGTGCTTCTGGATGTGAGGTGTTGAAATCGAACAAAGTCACAACTAAACGTTATGGCTGTGACTTCATAAGTAAGTAAATAAGTCATCAATAATCTTTTCACGGATCCAATGACAGCCGAATCAGCCTCTTATTGGAGAGGCGGAGGCAATGAGTCATTTATCACACCCCTGTCAGATGTTTGGGAGCTAAATGTTGTGCAAATTGACTGGCTGATGATGGCTTCTGATATCCTGTCAGATCCCTGGCCAGCGGGAGAGCAGGCCAGGTGGTTCCACTGCTGTGATCATCGTAGGGGGGGGGGGCTGTGGCGGCTGTGGCGCAGGAGGTAGAGCCGCCGTCTAATGATCGCAAGGTTGGCAGATCGGCGGTTCGAGGCCCGGGCTTGGCAAATGTCGAAGTGTCCTTGGGCAAGACATTGAACCCCAAATTGTTACCTTGCATGGTAGCTTGCCTACCTCGCCAGTGGTGTGTGAATGTGTGTGTGAACGGGTGAATGAGAGGCCGTTGTAAAGCGCTTTGGATAAAGGCGCTATATAAGTCAGTCCATTTACCATTTAAAAAAAAAAAACGCTGGAGGCGTCTACTGTCTACGGTGCACATTACTACCACAACACGCAGACAAAAGGAGCGTCAACACACCCACAGCTGTGGGGCCCGGTTCAGGACGGGAGGGAGAAGAGAGAGAGAGAGAGAGGGAGTGGTACATTATCCTACTGTAGGTGAGCGAGGTTGTTCTCTCTGCTCTTGTAATGCACGCCGGTCCTTTCTCCAGGACCGAGAAGGCGGATGATTGTGAACTCTGTTCTGGGAGTGAGTGAAAGAGGTCGTGCAAAAAACCAATAGGGGGAGAGGAAAGATAAAAAAGACTGCGGCTCGAGTGCTTTCCTCAGGCTCAGTGGGCGTGAGTAATACTCCAGTTATAATTTAGAGCAGGGGAATCGTAGGCTGACAAAAGCGGCATATGTTGTGTGAGTCAGCCTTGCACCAAAGGGGGAAAACAGTTTTTTTTAACCCCCCCCCCCCCCCCCCCCTGCCACCACCACCCACCCCCCCCCCGCCCGCCACCACCACCCCCCCCTCTCCATATCAACCCACCTATTTCCCTGTCTAGTCTCTCTCTCTCTCTCTCTCTGCATTTCTCACTTTCGTCAGTCCACTCTCCTCCTTCCAACCCTCTCGTACCTTCTCTCGCTCGCTCTCTGGACTGGGATATTGAGGTGTGACAGTTCTAGAAGGTGCCAGAGAGTTCTAGAAGGTGCTAGATAGTTCCAGAGAGTTCTAGAAGGTGGTAGAGAGTTCTAGAATGTACTAGAGAGTTCTAGAGAGTTCTAGAAGGTGCTAGAGTTCTAGAATGTGCTAGAGAGTTCTAGAAGGTGGTAGAGAGTTCTAGAAGGTGGCCAGTGTATTAGGTTCGGGAATGATTGTGAGTGCCGGGGTGGCGAGGTTTTTTACCTTTCTTCCTATGGCTCCGTTGGGCTTGCGGGGCGGGGGGGGCTCGAAGATCCTCTGCTGCTGCTGGGGGGGCAGCGTGGAGTACAGGGGGATAATTTTGATGTCCCCGACTTCGGGTCCCAGGTCGTCTATTTCCCTCTTGATTCGCTTGCAGGCCTCGTCGATTTCCTGAAAGACGGAAGGAAGCAGAACAATTAACGCGGGGGAGATGGACGGCTGAGGAGCGGCAGACACGTGGACACACGCAGACACACGCAGACACACGGACACCTGGCTCTGGTCTGAACCACGCCTAGAGAGAGAGAGAAAGGGCCCTGGGTCTGGAGGGTAGAGGGTAGGGGAAGGGAGGGGAGGGGGAGGAGGAGGAGGAGGAGGGCAGGGGAGGGGAGATGGCGGTGACTGCTACAGTACATTTGTTCTGCCTATCGCTCCATCTGACGGAGGAAATTAAACCTGGACTGCCGTGTGCTTGGGTGAGCTCCCCATGGCTCTGTTGTCAAATGCGGCAATCAGGGAAAAACACGGACGCGCGCGCGCACACACACACACACACACACACCGAGACAAACACACACACACACACACACGGTTCATTATTCCATACGGCAATATCGTAGGGGCAAAAACGTGAAATGAGTACGCTGCTGCAGTGATGCATAACCCGGCAGGCAAATCACAGCAGATCAGTTTAGTGGAGCTGAACGTTCCAGAGCCACTGGGCTGGCAGACAGAGTACCTGAGTCGCCACGACGATGCCAGTAAGACAACACGACAGCGGCACAACACAACACCGAGGCCTCTGAACCAGCCAGCCTCGACATGAGCTAACATGCTAGCGTGTTGTTGGTACCACAACATCAACCTAGTAACACACAAGAGGGACGGCGGCACGGTAGAATACATCGACATGTAAAAGACTATTAACTTAGCTAGCGACCGCTCAAATCGACCAAATGAAACGCTATCCGTCCCCCACCCCTCCTCCCCCCGAAATCACCAGACACTAGACTAGATAACGTTAAAAGCTATCGACTCTTAAAAACAGAAACAAAAATAGACACGAGCATGGAGACACAACCGCCTGATTAAGTCAGTTTCATGTCATACTTTAAACAAGTGCTCAGAAACATGTAACCCATATGTGAGGCACCACCACTTCCTGTCAGGGAAAGGGAACCACAGCCTGTGCTGTAGCACCACCTTCAGGCCAAGGGGGGCAGTGCAGGCAGGCAGCTACTACTGTGGATTCTGTGGGTGTTATTATGGTGCTAATGCTAATGAATTGGCACTTAGGAAGAACTTAGGCTACTACTGCTAATAATCGTTTTCTATTGGTGGAGACAGCGGGGGGGGGGGAATAACAGGAACCGTTTTAATAAATGTTTCAATCATCGTACCAACAAATGCAACTGACAGCACCACGCCACACACACACACACACACACACACACACACACACACACACACACACACACACACACACACACACAGTAAGCCTCATGAGCAGGGCAGTGGCTCTTTCTCCAGCAGCAGCGACGTCTACTCTGACCAGGCTCAACGGTTATGGCCGCGCGCCTCCTCTTCATCAACAGGTCTGACAGGCTGGAGTGGGGACGCGGTAAATCTGAATGGATTGATAAAATTATACCCCGCATATTAATAGACCATCAACCCTCTGGATGCAGCAGCTGCCATGAAAAATGGCCGTGGCTGCCAAGGTAGCTGGGCTGGGAGAGGGGGGGGGGGGGGGGCTGGGCTGGGCTGGGAGGGGGGGGGGGGGGGGGCTGGGCTGGGCTGGGAGGGGGGGGGGCTGGGCTGGGCTGGGCGAGAGCGCCTGTGTGCCTGGACAGAAATAGATCACGTGCACAGCGGGGGGGGGGGGGGGGGGGGGCAGGCGGCCAATGTCGGGAACTTAACCCATCGGCGGTCCCCCCCCCAGACCCCCAGGAGCGACGGTAGGGGGTTGGGGGGGGGGGGGGGGGGGGCGAGGAGCACCTAACGGAGACAATTAGGCGCTCGCTGCCTCGGTCCAGTTTAATAACCGAAGTCCCCCGTGAATCCTTTACGTTTTGATGTTAACCGCTAAGGGGGGAAGCTTAAATAGTGGGACTTATCGTGGCCAGACAGCTGTGACACGTTTTGACATTATTATAATTTTTTTGGTACACTGTGTTCTTGTTTGTTTCTAAATGGTTTACGGCAGGACGATATGCCACAAATACTCTGAGGGGGGGGGGGGGGGACATAATCCCCCCCTTCCCTTTCTTTCTTTCTTTCGTTTGTGCTAAATTAAAAAAATTGCTTCATCTCCGAGTGAGATAAAGAGGCTGTGTACTTTCTTTCTCCGCAAGATCGGCTAACCCCATCATTAGTCGACATCAAAGTTGAGGGGAGACGCGAGAGGTTAAGATGCGCTCTGGGGGGCGGGGGGGGGGGGGGGGGGTAAGGGGGTAAGGGGGGGGGCGCCATGGCACCCTTTGAACAGCCATCTCCTCCAGATCTACCTCACACATTAACTTCTTTAACCCAATTAGAACAATGTTAATCAACTCACCGTGGGAGAGCTCTCTCTCTCTCTCTTTCTCTCTCCCTTTCTCTCTCTTTCTCTCTCTTTCTCTCTCCCTCCCTCCTTGCCTGAGCCACTTGACGGCCTTTGCATTCTGCATTATTGAGCTGGAATTGGGGGGAGGAGGGGGGTCCAACTCCCAAAACAATGTGTAACGCATCACTACCCACTAAAACTTCCCCAGCTTCTTCCTCTGGATTAAAACTAGGCGGGGGTCAGATGTGCCGTTCCTGGGCTGTCCGAGAGGAGCTGGAGACATCACTAAATCTAAAATCAATTACCCAGCAGCCCCCTTGAAGAAGGAGACCTACTTCAAACACAAACGCTGCCCGTCCCATGACTTCATCCTTTTCCGTAACGAGCCAGACCGTCGATCGATCCGGCTATCAGCAGATTAAACGGAGGCAGGTGCGTGGCGGTGTGTCTCCCGGTGACGAATAACCGCCGCTAATGAATAGGCCTGTCAAACTTTGTGTGGGATAGAGTTTCATTTTTTATTTTATTACATCGGCGACTCCTCGACTCCTAATACGATGTGTGGAATGTTGAATGCGCACCGACGCCCCACCCCCCCCCCCCCCCCCCGCTGAAATAAATCAATCGCGAGATCTAGAACGGAAAAAAAAACAAGCCGCTGAAATGAATTAACAACTATCAGGTTGGTCTTCGGTGCAGCCTGGGGGCGGTCGCAGTTACACTAATTAAACAGAGTAGCACACAGAGGAACAGAGGAACAGAGGGACGGGAGCTAACGTGTTGCGTTAGGAGAGGAGAGGAGAGTGGTGAGAACAGGGTGGCACTGCAGGCGTGGCTGCCGCCTCTCACACACTGGTTTGGAGGCAGACAGACAGACAGACGTTTCGGGGTGTCACCCAGACACATGACAACATTCACAGGAGCGGAAAAAAAAAAATGAGAAGAAATGACTTAATATGGAGGATTCATGAGGAGGGAGGGGGAATCTGAGTCACCATAAAAAATGTCTACCCATGTCATTTCATAAAACAGGCAAGGGGGTTGTGTGTGTGTGTGTGTGTGTGTTTGCATGTTAAGGGTTAAGGTGTGTGTGTGTGTGTGTTTGTGTGTGTGGGTTTGCATGTTAAGGGATGAGGGTGTGTTTGTGTGTGCATGTTAAGAGTTACGGTGTGTGTGTGTGCATGTTAAGGGACGAGGGTGTGTGTGTGTGTGTGTGTGCATGTTAAAGGATGAAGGTGTGTGTGTGTGTGTGTGTGTGTGTGTGTGTGTGTGTGTGTGTGTATACGAGCACACTGCCTCACCTCTTGTCCGGTGAGGAAGAGCAGCACGTCCCCCTCGTCCTCCTCACACATGTGGATCTGGATGACGGTGCGGATGGCCGCCTCCAGGTAGTCCCTCTCCGGCTCCGGGGTGTAGAAGATCTCCACGGGGTGCGTACGCCCCGGGATGGTCAGCAGGGGGCAGCTGTCAAAGTACACCTGGAACTTACCGGCGTCCAGGGTGGCGCTCATGACGATAACCTGGGGGGGGCGACAGGAAGAGACCGTTAGCGAGAGAGTAAGTGAATGTTAATGCTAGCGTGAGTTCCACAATGAGTCCATCATCCACATCCTCTATCACATCCTCCAGTGTGGTACGGTAGCACAGACAGTCAAAACCACGGATCGAACTACAGCGGATTGTTAAAAAGGCATCCAAAATCAGAGGCCGAAACCACTTTTTCTGGGCTTTTCCCCCATAGCCATCAGGACTCTGAACGCCTCCCTCACTGACATGACCGACATGCATACCATGATTGTCTGTTGTCTATTTATAAAGTATTTTTTTCTGAGTGGGGCAGTCCTATTCATATTTTTCATTTTATTGACAGACACAGTAGAGATTTAGACAGGAAGGATGGGTGAGAGAGAGAGGAGGGATGACATGCAGGATATGTCCCCGGCCGGAATGGAACCCGGAAGCGCCCCGTCTATTTTTTGTCTGATGTTGTTATTGTGCACTTCCTTGTTTTTGTCATTTGTGTGCTGCAGAGATCAATATGCTGTACTGAGAACAAATTCCACCGGCTTTGGTTGTGTGGCTAATAAACTATCTATCTACCTACCTATCTATCTACCTACCTACCTACCTACCTACCTACCTATCTATCTATCTACCTATCTACCTATCTATCTATCTAGTAGGTGAGGGCGAAATGGGAGAGAGAGAAGAGCATTATGGGGAATAATGGCGAGATAGCAGTAGTTAGTGATAGCAGGGGAAACAGGATAGGCCTAGAGATAGTATATATTTGTATAGCGCATTTGTCACAGAATGTGACCCAATGCGCTTCACACAGAGCAAAGAAGATAAAGCGACAACTAAGATGGACATTTAAAAGGCCAGATTGAATAAGTAGGTTTATTTTTTTATTTTTTTTTAAGATTGTATCCCTTTTTCACCCAATTTAGTATCCAATTGAACCCAACCTAGCATCCAATTATCCCCTGCCTATTGCGTAGGATCCGCCGCACGACCCCGTGGCCGGCAGCCCCAGAGGAGATCGCCAGGCAGACTAGCTGACTGGCTCCTCGAGCCCAGCACCGTTATTCCGGCACCCCGGGGGCGCTGTTGCGCGACGGATCCTTGTCCGGAAATAGTCCTATACCGCCCTCTGGAGCGGCCGCTCAATATGCCGCTCCCTGTGTGCCTCGGCCATATCCGGGTCTGGCGAGACCGGGATTCGATCCCAGTCCCCGGTGGGCAGCTTGCACTAGTGGCTAGTGCTTAGACCGCTACGCCACCGCGGGGCACGCGAATAAGTAGCTTTTGAGGTCTCGCTGAAATGTTTCCAGCGTTTTGTACAATCTCAGGCTCTCAGGTAGGGTGTTCCACAGTCTGGGAGGATATATACTGAAAGCTGTCTCTCCATACCTCCTGGTCCTGGCTTCTGGGACCGTCAGGAGTTCAGTGCCAGTGGACCTCAGGGGTCTACCTGGTGTGTGTCTTACAAGCATGTCCATGGTGTATTTGGGTGCATGGCAGTGGAGTGATTTTTAGACTAGTAAAATAATCTTGAAGTCTATTCTATAGCTGACAGGGAGCCAGTGCAGTGATCTCAGGACTGGTGTGATGTGTGCCCTCCCTCTGGTCCTTATAAGGACACGTGCAGCTTCCTTTCTTTTGTTATTATGAATGTATGTATGTATGTATGTATGTATGTATATAATGTTGACAATTGTTCAAATATGATTTTTGTGTCGGACCCCAGGAAGACTAGCTCATGTCATGGCACGGTTCCCACACCTTCTGAAACATCAAATTCAAGCACCTTTCAAGGACTTTCAAGACACAATTCCCTCAAATTCAAGGACCAAACACGGCATAGTTTGAGACAGATCTAGATGAGAATATGTATAATAGGAACTCTCCGCTCACAGACAATTAAAAAGAGAGGCTTGAATGTGTGAACACTAGATGGTCTCTTGCCTTCTCTACCACAGCACAGCAAAACAATATATTGTGAAATATGTGTAAAGTTAAGCAATACAGAGACTTATTTACTAGTTGACAAGCTACGCACATTTTTTTGAATACATATATTTCTTTAGAGAGAGAGAGAGAGAGAGAGAGAAGAGAGGGGAATTCAAGCAATTTCAATGACCCATGTCTATTTTCAAAAACTTTCAAGGCCTTGATTTTTTTTTTATATCAAATTCACAAACTTTCAAGGATTTCAAGGACCCGTGGGAACCCTGCATGGCCTTACTAATGGGGATTCTAATAAACTAACAAACTTGAGGTAAAGTAGTGGAAATGAGGATTTCTCCGGAAAAATCCATCAGAGACAGGGGGGAAAAGACAAGGACAGGACCAGAGTGGAATCACATTACGTCGACTCCACCAAACGCCCGGTGGATTTGGATTATAAACAAGGACATCCAGCTGTGGCGCACGCCGACCCCTCTGCCCCAGGCGAGGTCAACACCCTCTGCGCTCGGTCTGAGGCCGGAGCACCATGGAGCCTGTCGCGAGGGGATCACGTGGATCGTAATGACGACAGCGGCCGTCTCTGTGGCCGACGTCAGTCAAGAGTCAAGACTAAGTAAGGAGGTGGTTATTGGTTATCGGTCACATGACACAGGATACAGTTGTGAACTGTAGGGGTAGTGGTGGTCTAGTTGATAGTGAGGTGGACTGGTGAAGGTCTATTAGTCAATGAACAGAATTCCCACACAGAACTCTCACACAGAACTTTCACACAGAACACAGAACTCTCACACAGAACACAGAACTCTCACACAGAACACAGAACTCTCACACTTCCAGGGTGAAGAGGGTGAATACGCAACAAAGCGGGCGGTCGCCCAGACAGCACTCCAGGCTCCGTCCTCGGAGCGGTGCTCTGACCAGCTGGCAGCCGCCTTTACTGACATCCTCAAACTCTCCCTGACCCCCGGTCTGTAATCCCCCCCCCCCCACCTGCTTCAAGGTGACCACCATTGTTCCCTGTGCCCATGAACACAGAGGTCACCTGTCTGGTATAATCGCCCCTGTTGCACATCTGTCATCTGTGCTTTGAGAGGCTGGTCAGGGCAGCACGTTAACTCCGCCCAACCAGACACCCTGGACTGACTCCAATCTGCCTATGGCTGAACAAGGTCCGCAGAGCACCTGTGTGACAATTCTGTTCATTGACTAATAGTTCAGAATCTAAACACCATTGTTCCCGCCTTAAAATTGTAAAAGTCTTAGGGTAAGGGTAGCTGTATAGTATACTAGTATACAGACTCTTTTATCCAAAGCGACTTACAATTACAGATTACTGGGACCAGTCTCCCTGGAGTGACTTAGGGCTAAGTGTCTTGCTCAAGGGCACACCGGTGGTGGTGGTCCCCAGGTGGGGATTTGAACTCATGACCTTCTGATCACCAGTCCACCTCACTAACCACTAGACCACCACTACCTCTACAGTTCACAACTGTCTCCTGAGAGAGAGAGAGAGAGAGAGAGAGAGAGAGAGAGAGAGAGAGAGAGAGAGAGAGAGAGAGAGAGAGAGAGAGAGAGACAGAGAGAGAGAGAGAGAGAGAGAGGTAGAGAGAGAGGGAGAGAGGGAGGGAGAGAGAGAGAGAGAGAGAGAGAGAGAGAGAGAGAGAGAGAGAGAGAGAGAGAGAGGTAGAGAGAGAGGTAGAGAGAGAGAGAGAGAGAGAGAGAGAGAGAGAGAGAGAGAGAGAGAGAGAGAGAGAGAGAGAGAGAGAGAGAGAGAGAGAGAGAGAGAGAGAGAGAGAGAGAGAGAGAGAAAAAGTACCCCAGATCGTGACTATATTACAAAGACAGCAGAACTCAGGGCCCTGACCCATGCGGGTGATGATGCTCAGAGCCATAAAAGCGCCCCGTGTTCCTCCCAGGAGCCCATTAGAACAAGCACATTAAGGATTCTGATGGGAGGGCGCCTCTCCGATTTTCAATCTAAAATATTTCGGGGGGCCACCGTCTCGGCATTTCGCTTTTACGCACCACGAGACATAATAATTGCTCTTAATCAAGGCAAATTAAACTTCAAATTTAGAAGGGGATGCGAGTCGTGGGGGGGGGGGGGGGGGGCAGGGGGGGCGATCATTCCCAGTAACCTAGACCTCATTTAACAGTCCCTGAACACGTGTATAACCTTTGATTCGATCCTGACAACAACTAGTCATTACCCATCTGCTTTATGAGAACTGTGTCCGCACATTCAGGCCTATAAAAACCGCGTGCCTCTGCGTCGTCGTCCCCTATCCGCCCCCCCCCCCCCCCCCTTCCCTTGGCTGATTGCCTTAAAATGGGCTGACCCGGGGAGCAATCTCCGAGCTGCTGCAGAGGGGACTGGCTGTGCATCTCTGAGCTGAATAGCGACTGTTTGTCTTTGTCTCAATAGACACACAGCTGTCAGGCGTGGAGGGGCTGTCAGCGAAAGGTGAAGAAAGGAAGGGGGGGGAGTAAACAATGTTAGCTACTGATGCTTATTTGGGGGGCGGGGTATAATAGGAAGTGAGAGTGTGTGTTTGGGACAGACACAGGATTGTTTGCATGCGAGAGTGCTAGCATCGAGGTAGCAGATAGATAAGCATGCAGGAAGTCGTTAGCCTCATAGCATAATTGCTTGTGAAGTCATGCTTCACTTGTGGTCAGCTGAGCCATCTTTGTATGTAGTGTCAAAAATGCCCAATGTCAAAGAGATGACTTGGGCAGACAGTGATTTTGGAATGTAACAAGCATTCTGATAGGCTGATGGCATCATAGGCAAAAATGCCCAGTGAATCAGCAGTGTTAGGAGAGTAGAGTTAGGCATATATCTCAATTTGGACAAAATATGACTTAGGCAATTATGCTATGAGGCTAAAGAAGAGTGAAAAAGTAGGTGGACGCAAAGGCACGAGAGATGAGGTATCAGGGAGTAGCTTTGACAAGCAGTAGGTGGCTGTCGATGACCCCAGGCTAGACACACACACAGCATGACCAACGACAAGTAAACTAACGCGTAGAACGTGTTGGGGTCACAGCCAGGGTCACAATCGGTAGGTGTACATAAAAGAAAACTGGAAATCAAACACTTCTTCTATGCTTCTTGGACAAGCAAGCACTTTGAACGCAGGTCAACACTTCCACCTCCCGTTTGATAGCTTACCGAAAGTGACACGGGTCATCGCATCGTAATAGCCTGATGTGGCGTTTCCTAGAAAGGAACGCTTTCAGAATGTCACTTGTCTGCTTTATGCCTGAAGAAGGTCGACGTTTATAAATATTTTTTTATTTTTTTTATTTCTGTGACTTACATTTGACTAAGCAAGTGAATCATCGATTCACCGGTTCTAGCAGGAGGCGTAATCTAGCTCAGGCCAGGGGCCATTGGCAGTCTTTGTGAAAATATAGTTGTTCTTTTTTTATATAGACACTGGAGAAACAGTACAAGGGGGGCAGTAGAAGTCTTAGGATGACTGAAAGCTCGCAATAAACAACTTTTTTTCGCACAGTGTTTGAGTGTGCGGACGCTGTTATTTTGCGCTCTCGAAAGGGGACGCTACCTTGAGGTCGGACCTCTGTCGGACCACCTCCTTCAGGACGCCCATCAGGATGTCGGTGGCCAGCGTGCGCTCGTGAGCCTCATCCAGGATGATGACGCCGTAGCGCTCCAGGAGAGGGTCGTTCATCGCCTCGCGCAGCAGCATACCGTCTGTCATGTACCTGGGGACAGGAAGGGATACGTACATATATGAGCATAGTTACACTGTAAGGGGTTAACATATATGTATATTTGTTTTTGGTGTTTCCTGTCTCATGACCCTTGCATATGTTTTTGTAGTCCACTAAATCTATGACTACAATTCCCTTGATGCCTAGCCACTAGGTGACATTTTTGACACAGGTGTTGTTGTGCGTCGGCTAAATCAAGTGATGTTGTTTGAACCCTTCATACCACTGCATTCACTTGTCTGCTTTATGCCTGAAAAAGGTTTGTGTCAGTGTTTGAGTGTGCGGATGCTGTTTTTTTGCACTGTATTGATACTGTTCAGTTCCAGCACCTCAGCAAAGTCTGATCACGGATGAGCGGTGGTATTTTCACTAAACATGTATTCTAGAATGTAATATATGTGTCTATGTCTGCCTATTTTTAACCCATATGAATTGTAGAATGTAATATATGTCTGCCTATTTCTTTTGTTTTTTTTAAGTTATTTTTTCTGAGTGGAGCAGTCCCACTCATATTTTTTTGATGTCCGCGGCTAGAATCGAACCGGGAGCCCTGCGGTACATGGTCAGCGCTTAATCCACTACGCCACCTAAGCGCCCCTGTCTGCCTATTTCTAACCCATATGAATTGTAGAATGTAATATAGTGCCGATGTCTGCCTAGTCTGTCCACTTCACACAGAATTTCACTAAGTTTCCATGGGAGCTTCATTGAGGCATGTAATGTACTAGGGCTGTTACGATTCGTCGACTTGCGTAATGTTCTTCGGTGCGTCGTAAATATATATATATATTTTTTTTTTTTTTTTTTAAATAAGCAAAAAAAATAAGCAAAAAAAATTATAAGCAAAAATGAAATGGCCTATCACAGCAGTACGTCTGCAATGAACGAGCACCTCAAGCGAAAGCATCCTGGAGCTCTTTGTGAAGACAGCCGCAAGATAGCACCACCGTAAGTCACCGTTGTATTTCTGTTCACTTTTCCGGCCGTGTACGAGTGAAAAATGGATAGTTACTAGCTAATGTTACACAAGCAATGTAGCTCACCACAGTTTGTATGTCTTGTCTTCTGGTGTTAGTAACGTTAGCTATGTAGCTGGCTAGCTACGGTAGCCTATTGTCATTGTGGTGCTCGCACCTACTGTACGTTATCTAGCTCGTAGCTCGCATGCTACGTTAGCATCAATTTAGCTAATCATAACATAGCAGCGAGAGTAACGTTAGCTAGCTATGTAGCTACTAGCTAGCTATGTGTTGTGGTGATGGACAGACTTCTAAATGGCCATGTTGGCATTCAAGTTGGCTAAACATAGCAGTGAGGTGGAAATTAAGGGGCCTACACATGATTAAAAAAAATATATCGAACAGTAAAAAAAATATCGTTAAATTAGTCGTTTTAATTGAAAAAATAATCGCTAGATTAATCGTTAGAAAAATTGTCGTTTGGGACAGCCCTATAATGTACACTACCGCATAATGTACATGTGCTGATCGCTCATCTGTAAGGTGACAGGATAAGTGACGAGAGGTTACCTCATCCAACGTCATCAGATCAGAGACTACATAGGAACAAGGTCCTCCTGAGACATCTACTACCCCCCAGCACTGCCCCTCCTGAGACATCTACTACCCCCCAGCACTGCGTCTCCTGAGACATCTACTACCCCCCAGCACTGTGTCTCCTTAGACATCTACTACCCCCCAGCACTGTGTCTCCTGAGACATCTACTACCCCCCAGCACTGTGTCTCCTAAGACATCTACTACCCCCCAGCACTCTGTCTCCTGAGACATCTACTACCCCCCAGCACTGTGTCTCCTGAGACATCTACTACCCCCCAGCACTGTGTCTCCTGAGACATCTACTACCCCCCCAGTACTGTGCCTCCTGAGACACCTGCTTTCCCCTATACTGTGTCTCCTAAGACATCTACTGCCCCCTTGTCCTGTGTTAAAAAAAAAAAAATCTTTCTTTCTTCTTCTTCAACTGCCAATGGCCCCTGGCCTGAGCTAGATTACTCTTCCTGCTACAACTGGTGGATTGATGATTCACTTGCTTAGTCGAATTAATCGACTGCAAGTCGCTTTGGAATAAGGCGTCTGCTAAATGTAAATGTGGTGTAAATGGGGGGGGGGGGGGGGGGACGACGACACCGTGAGTTTTCTAACGGGGGGCAAAAGTGTTTGGCGACCATGGAGGCCTCGTCCTTACTTCAGTATGGTCTTGGCGGAGCTGCAGTCTTCAAATCGGATGGAGTAGCCCACCTCCTGGCCCAGCATGATGTCCATCTCGTCCGCCACCCTCTGGGCCACGCTCATGGCCGCCACCCTCCTGGGCTGGGTGCACGCCACCGCCCGCTTGGGGCCCGGGATGGCCCGCACCATGTCCACACACCACTGGGGGATCTGAGGGGGGGAGGGGGGGTAGAGGAGAGGATGTCATTCAAATGACTCATCTAACATCTAACGGTTGCTACTTCTGCACTGGGTTGAGGAAATCTGAGTAACAAACTGCTCACAGAATAACAACACAGAGGTGAGCTAGGAGTAAGCAGACATGTCGATGGCCGAAACACAAAACCTCCTATCTGCATTTTTTTTTTTTTTTTAACACATACTATAGTGATATAGTCCCCAAACAGTGTATTATGTGATGGGTATCCTTAACAAATAGCATTCTGCAAGAAAACGAGTTATTTTCCGTTTTCCCCCCAAAAAGTGAATTTTGCAGATAGGAGGTTTTTGCGTTTCAGCCGTCGATATGTCAATAGGTTGCTTTAAAGTTGCCTGGTTAAAGCGACATCAAGTCAATCCTCGACATTTCGGTCTGGTGATTTCCTTTGATGTTGATAACGAAGGAGCTGTGGCCTACTGCTGGTCGGTGCATTTTTTTTCCTTTCCCCCCCCCCCCCCCCCCGCCCACGAGACGCTGTGATGATGCGTCTACGACAGACGAGTCTGGCAGCTCTCTGCTGACGGGCAAGCTCAGTAGGTGATCCCCCCCCCCCCCGCTCGCTGTTAAAAACAGGAGCGTGTCCCGCTAAGAGAGATCTAAAGTTGGAAACGGTTCCTTCCACTGTATTAGCCTTCAGCTTGGATGAACGCCCAACCGGAGGAAAAACATCACTTTCAACAACAGGGTTCAGGTTCTATTTTTGAACACGGTGAAGCTTGATTGCGTTATCATGCAAATGCAACGCTACGAATACGGT
This sequence comes from Nansenia antarctica, assembly GCF_963989245.1. Lineage (NCBI taxonomy): Eukaryota > Metazoa > Chordata > Actinopteri > Argentiniformes > Microstomatidae > Nansenia > Nansenia antarctica. Next base: position 10,165,616 of record NC_137687.1, on the reverse strand, counting down.
AAAATGTTAAGGAACGTAAATGCTTTGACAATCGCTTTGTCATTGGTGATCAGAGATAGTTACTCTTATCATTATTATCAAGCAGAAGAGCTCATATAACTCCTATTTTAGAGACTCTACACTGGCTTCCTGTTAAGTTCAGAATAGATTTCAAGATCCTTCTGCTTGTTTATAAAGCGCTCACTGGCACAGCACCAGAATGTCTGGAAGACCTTTTGCTCGCATATCATCCCAATAGAGAGAAATGGCTTTCTCTGTGTACCACATGTACAAAAGAAGAGATTAATGAGGCTGCATTCTCATTTTATGCACCCAGATTGTGGAATGCACTGCCAGTTTACATTAGGGATGCAACCTCAGCACATATGTTCAAGTCAAGACTAAAAACCCATCTATTTAATATTGCCTTTAAAATGACTAAATAATTAAATGATGATTAAATAATGATTAAAGCACTTTGAGCTGCAACGTTTGCAGGAAAAGTGCTATACAAATAAAAGTTATTATTATTATTACATATCAGTATAATTTGCTCTGAAATGTTTACAAAGGTGGAGCCAAGTCAACAAGGTGTTGCAGCGCCCATCTTCCACTCTCTGGGGTTAACTCTTTGACTGCCAGCCATGTTCAGAGCGGAGAGCTCCACACTGCCAGACTTTTGGGGCATTTTCGCTGAACTTTGAAGACCCACCAAATATTGACTTTTCGGACTACATAAACATTGAACATATCTAACAAAACTTTAGACTCTCTTCTTTCATCAGAAAAAGAAAGTTTGTTTCTAGCCTCTTTGAGTGTTTAGAAATCGGCCGTAGAACATAGGGTGGTTTCAGCAAAAACACCAGATTTTGACCAATAAACAGAGAAAACGAGCTTTTTCTGCAGAACTTATATATATATTTTTTCTGCACTTTTTCTGTATCATCCGACTCTGAACTGTTTGAAGAGTCGCGCGATGGCCGCGCTGCTCCGCAATGCTCCGCGCCGCAATGCTCCGCGCCGCGTTTGGCACATACCCTGATCTGTTTCGCCATTACTACAACCCACAGCAAGCCACTTCCTTCTCCAGGCTTTTATCGAACTACTGCCCCCATCTGGGACCGAAATACATTACACCCAAGTCTGAAATTCACTCGCTAGGTGTAGAACATGTCAATAACGCGATCCCCGCGAAAAAAAATTAATAATCTATAAGACGCCAATTGGCGTCTTTGGCAGTCAACGTTACTATTCTATAAGACGCCAATTGGCGTCTTTGGCAGTCAATGAGTTAATCAGCAGTAGATAAGGGGGCCAAAGGCCTAAAGACATGCATCATGACACGCATCTCATGTCTGTAAACGTCCTTACGTACCCCTAGGGGACACACTGACACGCTGCTCCCTGTCCCGCATTTACATACCAGGAGAACACTCCGCTTCAAGACACAATCACAGGGTTCCTACAAGTTTCAACAAGTCAAATTTAAGACCTTTTTATAGCTTTTTTTAGACCTCTTTGAATAAATGTAAACCTATTCGTGACACTATGTGATAGTTTTTTGTCATCCTGCCGTAGCTTCGCTCGCCAATCATTTCTCCCGGGGGCAGCGAATTGGCATTTTTTGGGTTCCAGCTTGATTCATCTCCACGTAAATAGATGTGGTCGGACTGAATTCCTTGCAGGACAAGCTAATCTAAATGTTTTGACCTAGCACCTTTTTTAGACCTGATAACTGGAACTTGGGGCCTTTTTAGGCTTTACAGGTCGGGTTGCTGGATTTTAGACTTTAAGGCTTTTTAAGACCAGCGCGGGAACCCTGCAATTAGTGATCAACCTACTGAATGTGTCACTGACTTTTTTTTCCTTCCCCATCATGATAATAGACGTTAACAAGAACCCCACCTCCGCCTTATAGCATAACTATGTCATGCTTCACTTGTGGTCAGCCGAGCCATCTTTGTATGTAGCGTCAGAAACGCCTATGTCAAAGAGATGACTTGGGCAGATAGTGATTTTGGAATGTAACAAGCATTCTGATAGGCTGATGGCATCATAGGCAATAATGCACAGTGAATCAGCAGTGTTAGGCAGTTATCTCAATTTGGCCAGAATATGCTACGAGGCTAACGATATGACTGTAAAGAAGCAAGTCAGACAACAATTTCAGAACAGAACTAGGTGTGTGTCTGAGAGAACTGACAGAACTAGGTGTGTGTGTGAGAGAACTGACAGAACTAGGTGTGTGTGTGAGAGAGCTAACAGAACTAGGTGTGTGTGTGAGAGAACTAACAGAACTAGGTGTGTGTGTGTGAGAGAACTGACAGAACTAGGTGTGTGTGTGAGAGAACTGACAGAACTAGGTGTGTGAGAGAGAGAACTGACAGAACTAGGTGTGTGTGTGAGAGAACTGACAGAACTAGGTGTGTGTGTGAGAGAGAACTGACAGAACTAGGTGTGTGTGTGAGAGAACTGACAGAACTAGGTGTGTGTGAGAGAGAGAACTGACAGAACTAGGTGTGTGTGAGAGAGAACTGACAGAACTAGGTGTGTGTGAGAGAGAGAACTGACAGAACTAGGTGTGTGTGAGAGAGAACTGACAGAACTAGGTGTGTGTGAGAGAGAGAACTGACAGAACTAGGTGTGTGAGAGAGAGAACTGACAGAACTAGGTGTGTGTGTGAGAGAGAACTGACAGAACTAGGTGTGTGTGTGAGAACTAACAGAACTAGGTGTGTGTGTGAGAGAACTAACATAACTAGGTGTGTGTGTGAGAACTGACAGAACTAGGTGTGTGTGTGAGAGAACTGACAGAACTAGGTGTGTGTGTGTGAGAGAGAACTGACAGAACTAGGTGTGTGTGAGAGAGAACTGACAGAACTAGGTGTATGAGAGAGAGAACTGACAGAACTAGGTGTGTGTGTGAGAGAACTGACAGAACTAGGTGTGTGTGTGAGAGACTTGTCTCCCCCCCCGCCCGCCCACCTGTGTGGTCTTCCCTGAACCGGTCTCTCCCACGAGCACGAAGCTCTGATGGCGCGCCAGGATGTCGTTGAAGCGCTCCTTGTACTCCCACACGGGCAGCTGCAGCCTCTTCTTCAGGATCTCGTAGTAGCGGGGCGTGTGGGGCAGGTTGGTGAAGGGGTTGATCTGCTGGTGCATGGCCGTCTGCTTCAGGGAGAGGAGGCTCCCGCCGCCGCCGCCCCCGGCGGGGGTGTTGGGGGCCAGGCCGGAGGGCTTGACTTCCTGTCGGTCTCCTCTGTCGCGGTCGCGGTCTCTGTCCCGGTCGCGGTCCCGGTCCTTCGACCGCTCGTCTCTGTCTCTGTCCCGTCTGTGTGGTAAAGGAGAGACATGGAAGTGGTGAGATAAGTTTCTACCGCACCAATGTTGGTCCCTATGGTCACATACTCGTTTTTTTGTGTCCTATTGTATTCTGTTGTGATGTTCTGTCCGTTATTGTTGTTGTTGTTTTTTGTATCTATTGTCCGATTTTATGTCATAGGAGGACTACGGATGCAAATGAGCTCACAGCTAAATCCGGCATATTTACTGTCACCATAGTCTGTATAAGTGACTGTTTATTAATGTGCACTGTCCTGACTAAATAAAAAGATCTATCTATAACGTAACACCCGTGAATTTACACTGATCCATTTCCAAATCCCCATTTCCCTTCCTTCCACCCATCCTGAGTTTCCAGACCTGGAGGAGGTCAGATTGATGAATGAAGTGACAGCAGGTGCAGTGGTTTTTTAACCTTTTTTTCCAGACGACCCAAATTATTTAAAAAGACAAACCATCGCAACCTAAATACCAATAATAACTAGGCCTAACCAAAAGGGCACTGAACAATCAGAGTTTAAACCTCCCATTTGAATGTTATTAACTACATTATTATTGTCAGTATTATTATCAGAACAACTTTGTTTTCTCAGTAATTACAGTATTATTATCGCCATCATACCATGTTTGTTATTTCCCAAGGACAGTAGGGCCTCTTCTTCTTCTTATTATTATAATTATGAATAATAAACATATTTATTATTATTACCGTAAGATGCTGTTGATCAATTTCCTGTGAGATACTAAGGCGTTTACAGTTATTGACCTATCATCTGCACCAAACTTAGGCTAAATGTAGCATCAATCTTGTGAGACTTGTGAGATGTATCAAACATAAACCTGGATTTTCCTTTAGCAACATTGATGGAATACCCCCCAGGACTGAGGTGCAATCCATTGTGTTTACCAATATGGGAAGTATAACCCACCATCTTCCCATTTCAAAGCAGATTTGTCCTTTAAAAATGTGTTTTGCATGAATCACCTGCGTGCCTTATTATATTGCAGTGGTTGTCAAACCTCTCCTCGGGGACCCCCAGCCGCTCCACATATTTGATCTGTTCCACCACCAGCACACCTGATTCAACTAATCAAGTACCAAGCATTTGTGGTTGATTAGTTGAATCAGGTGTACTGGTGGTGGAAGAGATCAAATTAGATATGTGGAGCGGCTGGGGGTCCACGAGGAGAGGTTTGACAACCACTGCCTTATTGGACCACCCGTACCTTTGACACCACTCACCTAAAGCCACACACAAATCAAATGTCATGACATTTGATTAACCCCAGGCCCTGGGGTACAGTGTTAGTCATGTCTTGAACATAGCCATGCTGTTGGGCTTGTGGGTGTGGCCTATTATCTATTATGAAACCTGTTACACAATTCACAATATTAGGCAATGACTTCATCATGAAGGTTACGTCTCTCTCCCTTGACCATTCTCAGACAGCCGTTTATTGCTACTCAGAGCTTTAATTATTATTATTATTATTATCATTATCAGCATCAATATTACTAGACCAAGTTTATTTACTCCTAATTACAGTCCTGCCATTGCATTTATGTTGTTCAACACAAAAGCAACACAAGGTTGACTTTACTTTGCACTGGACATTGCAATGCTCTAGTATCATCACTCAAAGCCCAGTGCAGACAGTACACAACGTTGGTTGTTTGTAGGTAGGTCGGCCTACAGAGCGCGCTATAGTATTTTGCCTCGTGTGGCAGGAAGGTGTCCTGCATATATAAATGTGATGTTAGTCAGGTCAGGTGTGTACAATATTTGTACAATTTGGTTAGGGGAGATAATTTAAATCTCATGTGACACACACACGTGGGGTGCTTTTTACAGACTTTGAAAAACACTAGCTTAGGAGCTGCCACTGCACTTCCTTCTTCACTCTCTCGCTTTAGTCTATCTTGGGTCCTTTCCTTTGGATTGCAAAAACACACGTACATGAAACACCCCCATGTTATCCACCGCCGCCGCCACTGAAAAGATTGACAACAATTTGACAACACGGATGATGTGGGGGTATTTCCACTTGGGAGTGAGTTTACCACTCTGACTCAGTTACATATGACACACTTACGTAGTTTCTCTGTAACATCCAGGGTATTATTGACCCTGGTCAGGTCACGGCTCGGGTACTACTGTGTACCGTGTCTACTAAAGCTGAAGTGATGATGTGTTTCCAGGCCAAATATGTTATATTTCACAAAACAGCCAATTTGACGGGTCACAGAATTTGGGACCTTATAAGCTTATATTCAACACCATTGACAAAATGACACTGGAGAAAATGAAAGACAACAGTTATGGATCTGGGGTGCTGTAGCTATCCTACGTGCCATGCACCACCGGTGTGTAGTGATGCTCTGCTCTGTGTTCATCCACACGCCTCATCTGAAGTGAAGAAGTTCCCTCCAGGAAAAAGCATTTTATTAGGCTTGCCTACCCCCCCCCCCCCCCCCCAACCCCACAACTGTGTATTATGTCTCTCTGTCTCTCTCTGTCTCCCCCTCTCCCTGTCTCTCTCTCTCTGTCTCTCTCTCTCTCTCTCTCTCTGTCTCTCTGTCCCTCCCTGTCTCTCTCTCTCTCTCTCTCTGTCTCTCTGTCTCTCTCTCTGTCTCTCTCTCTCTGTGTCTCTCTCTGTCTGTCTCTGTGTGTCTCTCTCTCTCTGTGTCTCTCTCTGTGTCTCTCTCTCTGTCTCTCTCTCTCTCTCTGTCTCTCTCTCTGTCTCTCTGTCTCTCTCTCTCTGTGTCTCTCTCTGTCTGTCTCTGTGTGTCTCTCTCTCTCTGTGTCTCTCTCTGTGTCTCTCTCTCTCTCTGTCTCTCTCTGTGTCTCTCTCTCTGTCTCTCTCTCCCTCTCTGTCTCTGTCTCTCTCTCTCCTCTCTCTCTGTCTCTATTATGTTGTTGATAGAAGCATGGTGAAACCTTTCTGTTATTATCACACACCACCATATTGAACAGTCTTTAGTCTATCCCACTGACTTCTTTGTGACTTAACAAACTGCTTGACTCAACTAGTATGAAACCATGATGTTAAACGCCTAAGGAAGTGTGTAAATACTGAATGCAATCGTGGCTAATTTAGTATTCAAATGACAGCTAACAAGGTTAATACCACAACATACTGCCAGGCTAGCTAGCTGGAACAGGTTAGCTAGCTAGCTACACTACATCAGCTATAAGTCCCCATCTAACTAACCTGGCTGATTGTAAATCAGATAACTAGCTAATGTAAACACGACTGAAGAGTGAATCACTGAATCCATCTCGTCTCGTATCACTTTCTTTTCTCTGAGTAAAACGCAAACGTAAATTCTGGTGGTAGCCAAGCTAACCAGTTAGCTTGTTGCCTAGCAAAGCTAAGAGCCCACGTTCGTCAACTCGCTCTGGGCACTCCGATCAGCACTCGCGGAACGCCTCTTGTCCAATCAAATTACGCGGTCCCTTTATGACGTCGGAGCCAGTGTGGCGCTCCGGCGTGCTCAGAGGGAATTCACGAACGCAGTCGTCTAAAGGCCCGCGCGCTACAGTAGCCATAGCCTTTGTCACCCACGTGCGGCGGGGTGCTTTTCAGCTGTTAACGACACGTATCGCCGGCGATTGCGTTTAATAATAAACGATTAAACGGCGCGTAAAACACATTTCTGATTACATTTAACCAAGCAAGGGTTTCGTAGTGGACAGTTCTGAGAGCAATGGCTGCTAATAACATGCTGTCAGAATGCAATTCGCCTGTGGAGCGAAACACCCCAAAAACCATGTCCCCCTGTACATACCCATCACCAGACGTCCTCTTTTTACTCGACGAGTAATCGTCTCCCAAATCCAAGCGATGTCGCTTAGACATCCTTTTGTGTTTTTAAACTCGTATTATATATCCAAATAAGAAACCAAATAGGTTAGGTTAGGCTATGCCATACAATCCTTTTCGCTCACACACACTCTCTCTGCACGGAGGCGCTCAAGATGGCTACCGGAAGCACTTACCTCATCGTTCTACTTCGGAAAATGACAGAAAAGCAGCAATGTTGTTTGTTTGTTTGTAGCTCGCCTAATTCCTGTGCATGGAGGAAGTTTGTTGTTTATTTGCGGGTTATTCCGAAGGAAATGTGGATGCACATGCATGCATACCGAGGGACAGCACCACGGGACAGGGATGCTGTGGTGCAGTGTGTGTGTGTGTGTGTGTGTGTGTGTGTGTGTGTGTCTGGCCGGGGTGTCAGAGCGCCCCCCTCGCAGAGCTTCTGCAACTGCTAGTAGGGGTCTGGAGAGAAGTGAACCACTTAGATTAGCGTTGAATCAAAACTTTAAAACGTCTTTTTTTTTTTTTACATTTCGCAAAAAAAAAAAAAAATCAAAAACATAAAAAATAAATAAATAGGTGAATTAAAATAACGTTTGTTTGTTATGTTATTACTATGCTAATGTAACTTTAAGGCCTTGCAGGAAATGTTTGGGGTTGGGTGGGCAGAACTTTTGGGAAAAAAATACTTTAAAAAATAAAATAACGTGAATTAAGTTAGTTGAGTGAGTGGGGCAACACATACAGCACTGTCACACATTTCAAATAAATTAAACCTGTTTCTCAAGCGATGTCAACATGTCAAGCAGTTTACAAATCAATACAACAAAATAATTCTTTGTCATTACAAATTCCCAAATTCAGGACTTTTCTTGTCACCTATAAGACTATACAGTATGTATGGTGGTGATGAATCAACTGGCACTGGAGACAATCATTGCCATCGACACAGGTAATTACACAGCCTGGGCATTGCTAACAAGCATTGTAATGGCAAATGGCTCATTGCTTGTAAAATAGGGATTGATGGCGATGGGGAAGCAGAAGTCAACGTTACAACAAAGCCTTACTAATGCTCTATATCCAATTCTAATTTAAAACACTGGGCTTTTTTCTTTCTTTCACAGGCAATTAAATAACAGTCCAATTGTGTGTGAAATAGGTCTGCCAAACAGAGATGCACTGACAGACTGGAGAGAGGAGTCAGGACCGCACTCAAAAAGGAAAAATAATTATCAGTTACTTATTTCACTGGTAAAGGTACATGGGCCGCTACCTGAATTAACAATCCTCTCCAAAACATTCGAGTCAAATAACGGCAGAGGATTAAAATAAAAGAAGATCGCAAAGTTGAACTTGAATATCTTGACATTGTTTTAAAAACGTGTCCTACTTTTTAATTATAATTTTGCAGAATTTCAAGCAAACCCACAAATTATATTAATGTAGGCTAATTTATCCTCTCAATTTAATCTACGATCTACACTTAATATACGATGTACACTTTCGGCAGTAAGAAAGTTGCCTCATGCACACACATGTATTCTTTCTTATTATAAACAGCAGCACATAATGTAGGGTAGCTGTTCCTTTTTGTTGTTGCTCTATCTCTATCTATTGCCCACTTTTCCGGTTCCGGTCATAGGTTCCCGCCCACAGAACAGGGCAATTGCGCATGCGCACAAGGTTGAGAAGCACATGGGAACGCCCCCAAGCCAGCAACCAATGTCAGCATAGAGAGAGCTGAGATATTATTCAGCTGATACCTTAACAATACCTGCTATAATATAAGCATCTTTTCTTTAATTAACCAAGGCTGAAGCACAGATAAACTGCTATATATAAACTGCAGTAACCTTAATGGGTATAGCGTCATTATTTATCGTGTTTTGACGTTTAATCATGGCCCTATTAGGATGTGGTGTAATTTATTCACACTGTTTTGATCCAAAACTATCTATCGTGAGAGAAAGGCAAATGTTGCATTATACTTATAGAAAACAGTAGCCTGCCTTCAGACACGATGTGTACAGTGATACTCCACTGGATATCATTATCTGATGTAAATTAGTATCTCACAGAAAACAAGGTCCAAATATCACACATTTTTAAATAGCCATTGACTTTACCGTCCATCATTAGCCAATATTGTTGATCCCATGAGAGCGTTCTATCAAGCCGCTGTAGGCTATATAACATTTATTATAATTGTTCTGTTATGAAGCTGGGATGTTAATTGCCCAAAGGACACAAGTTTCCAAGTAAAGCAATAGCCTACTTCTGCTACATAATCTATAACGTATAAGTCAATTCATAGAAAGGTGAATGTAATGTATAGTATTTTGAGTATACTCAAGTTTTCGTAACTTTACTGCAAAACTTTCTACACGTGCGCCTACTAACTGGACACCTGTTGGTTTGCTCTTAATTGACATGCTGTTAATTATGGTGACCTCTCATTGGTTACCAGGTAACAGGAAATGACGTAAGAGCAGATGTTCTGACTATTTAAGAAAGGGCTCAGGTCGTTGCTTTTATTATAACACTGTCAACTTAATGGTCCCTCGTTCCTGAGTGACGTGAGCAACACTTGGTAAGCAACATTTTCCACTATTCTTTGTCTTAAATTAATTGATTGCTTTTATTTGATCTTGTTATCACACCTGCTGCAACATTCCAAAACACTAAAGAAGGGGTTTGACGTGTTTAGCTAAGAAATGTCACATGGGCTAATCAAGAAAACAATTCTCAATATTATAAATACACACCTGTGCTCAATTGCGAAGGGTAGCCTATAAGCCCGCCTAAAGTTCGTGAAGATTAATCTACGACAATAAAATAATCATTTCACTTATGAACTAATTAAACTAAAAAGGAGTGAATGTAATAATAACTAATAGGAATGGGAGGAATGGAATGGGCTTAACAATTATTGTAAACATGTTTGAAGGTAGGAATGCGCATTAAACTAATTCAGTGTGTTTGAATACGTTGAGCAGTTTCTGATCAGTGGCGTTTTGATTTGACGGGTGTTTCGTCGACAGGGCTAGCGGAGTTTTTGATTGACTGGTGGTAGTTTGCGCAAGTGTGGCCCCCTCTAGCGGTTGTGGCCCTAAACAACCGCATAGATATGTCAGCGGCCGCCCCTGGCTCCAGGTGTAATTGTATTGTAGGCCCATAGCACCTGTAAGGTGTAACCTGTTTTAACAGGAGACTAGTTTATGGTCTTCCTGTTAAGAGTTGTGGTTACAATTGATCCCTGAAGTTTGTAGAAGCAAATTATTATTACACATTTCTGTTGACCCAAGTGAAGTAGCCTATCTACCAATGTTAAGTGTTGACATTCACTAACAACAGACATTTCCCAATGCTGTAGCATTAAATAATCAGGCTAATGTTTCCTCCCCTTCTCTTTCTACAGGATTAACACACAATGAAGCTGAATACGTTTACCGCCTATCTGCTGTTAGTGGTGATTGTGGGACACGGTGTGCTACTATGCCAGGCTAAAGCTTCAAAAACCAAGACCCGAGCTGTAAAACCAGAGCCCCCGGGCGACCTCTACGCTGCCTGCGAGGTCAAACCCAGCACCCATCTACCCCAGGGTTACCCAGCCATCTACGGCCAAGTCCTCTTCAAGCAGTCCCACCGAGGCGGCCCGCTGAGGATAATGCTCGACCTGCACGGCCTACCCGTCCAGGACACGGTGGAGCACGGCATCCACATCCACCAACACGGCGACGTGGGCGACGGCTGCCGTGCGGCCGGCCCCCACTTCAACCCGGAAGGCGTGAACCACCCCTCCCACGCGGGAGACCTGGGGAGTCACGGCTCCAGTCACGGGCGGATCCGCGTGCTGCTGAGGGCCAAAGCCGCACTTTTGAGGGGGGATCACTCTGTGCTGGGGCGCGCCGTCGTCATCCACGAGAAGGTGGACGACATGGGGCTGGGGGGGAACGAGGCGAGCCGCCAGGGCGGGAACGCGGGACGGCGGATCGCCTGCTGCGTCATCGAGGTGTGCGCGGACTCCACCCTGTGGGATGCGACGGTGGAGCCCATCCTGGAAGAGTCCAGCGAGGAATAGGCTTCTGTTCACGCAGGTCCCCAACTGTTGTTAAGGAAATCTTTTGTTTACAATGAAATGCTTCATGTTCCAAATTGACAAACTGATCCGTTTCGATGGATTGTAATGAATGCTTTGGAGTCTGTGACTGTAGGAGCAGCTAATAAACATTAATTTCTTAACACATTGTGTGCAGTGTGAACGTTTATTCACTCGGGACAATAAAAGATGTGCATCAAGACTGTTACCCTGAAAGCTTTCACCTAAAATGGTCAAATGGACTGACTTGTATAGCGCCTTATTCCAAAGTGCTTTACAACGGCCTCTCATTCATACACCAATGGCGGCAAGCTACCATGCAAGGCGCCGGCCCGCTCATTGGGAGCAATTTGGGGTTCAGTGTCTTGCCCAAGGCCACTTCGACATGTGCCAACCTTGCGATCATTAGACGCCGACTCTACCTCATGCGCCACCTCATGGTGCATGTAGTTATTGTACCTAGGAAAAAGAGAAGAACGTAAAGCCACCTTGACCATTAACAACCTAATAAGTACTCTTGGGAAAATAAGTCTTCCTATAGCCATATAGTTGCAGTAGCCTTTGATTAAGTGGCATCGTTATCTAGATATGTGATGTGTGATATCACAAAAGATTTGCCACATTTGGAACCACTGATGAGTAGTCAGTCAATTTTATTTAAACACTCACCAAACTACACCGGTTTAGGGCACCCTGGGCGCAGACTCTAAAACAGAGAGAAAACATGGTAACACAGACGGGTAAGGACAACAAAATAAACATGGAGGACGTCCAACATTCATAACCGCACTCATTTAAAGACAGACATTCATACTATATATAACACATCAGAACATCTCAGTAGCCTAGTTCACGACAGTAGTGAGCTTTAAGCAGAGTCTTGAACTTGAGTCTCTAGATCGGGGGCGGTCTTGATGTTCAGTGGGAGGTCGTTCGTTCCACAGCCGTGGAGCTGCCACCGCAAAGGCCCGATCTCCAGTTGTTACCAGCTTTGATCGGTAAGTAACTAAAGATGGGGAAAAGCACAGAACAAAAATGTCATCTGGGATTTCCATGTCTCTCCCCATCAGATATTCTAGAAGTATTTTCTTTGTGTGCATTAACTCAACTTCCCTCATTATAATTGTGGACGCGTTGTGTCTCCGTACATCTGCCCAGTGTCATTCTGAGTGAACTCATGTTGGCTGGCTCAGACGGTTAGCCCACACAAAGTGGCTGATATTGTGTCTCGATTTAGACAGCGACTGCGGGGTCTGGCATGACACGTTAACACCATGTGTTGCTCCAACCTGCTATTAAAGGTCTCATGCATGGCAATGCTTATGCAGGTGTCATTTAATTTTCTGACATAGCCCAACCATTGCTCACGGTATAGAACAAGTCATTAGTATCTTCCCTAACATTTCATGCCGTAGTTATCCAGGCTTGATTTGAACAAACGCAACCCTAAGTGATCGGCTTATTTTTACCAGAGTGAGACAAAAGTGCATTAATCAAAATGTGTGTGGGCGGCTCTATGACAGAGCTGGCAGTCTCAAAGATGGCTCACACAATATAATAATATAATATATGCCATTTAGCTGACGCTTATATCCAAAGTGATTTACATTGCACTGAGTGCATACATTTCAGTATATATGGTCCCAGCGGGAATCGAACCCACAACCTAAGCGTTGTTAGCGCCATGCCAGCACCAACTGAGCCACAGAGGACCAATATTAATCGCCTCACAGGAGAGGGAATTAGCCCAACTAGGTAGAATGGGCTTTGCATTGGGCAATTGTTTGCTAAAGGACAATCTGGGATTCTTTTTTTTCCTTTCAATAAATGATGTATTTGAGAAATATAATATAAATGCTTCATGAGCTTAGGTCAACTGTCTTACCCTATCAGAACCCAAAATATAAGCTTGCTTTAATCCACGGTATGGAAAACCAACACTCAGCATGGTACTTAAAACTATCATTTTGATTTCATGGATGGTTAGTACTTGCATCCATAGCTCAGTCACATTTCAGAGCAGTTACATTTTACCAGCCCAATCCCTGGGTTATCTTTCAAAATAAGAGGCAGGGTGAGTGCTTTGTTATTGTTGAATCCCAGATTGCCCCTTTAACACTTAATCAGCCATGAGCAGTAATTTGACCCCTGTGAGTAATTTATTTTTAATATCTTTGCACTCGATCAAATTTCAGGACTTTCCTTTCATTACTTTTCCTAGATATGTGCATTCTACCACCCAGTATTCTTACATTTTCAAAATCACATCAGGATAAGCTAGTATAAAGCTATTTTGAAGTTTTTCTCTGTAGAAAACAGGCTAATTTACAAACGGCCGTACAAACTAGTGGTCGTTGTGTGTAAATAGCAGCTTAGCATTGTAAAGAGGCGGCTCTTTTAGTAGGTAAAAAAGGCACGGCTGTTCTTGTGCTAAGGGTCTTTCCAGCAAGGGACTGCAGTTATAAACAGGTAAAACCCTAAAGCATTTGAGTGGTAAAGATTTGAGACAACATTATTACTATCCGGGACGACTTTACCTAACCCGTAACTCCCCTGCTGGTCCAGGACCGTGGTGTCTGCCCAACCGCCGATATCACTGGTTCCTGTCCTCTCTTATCTCCTCAGTCCACCACCTCGTATCTTAATAGAGATCTGACTGTACGCGTCGGCTGAGTGCTGACCTCCTGTGTGAACTCTCTGCTTATCGGCCCTCAACAACCTCCCCCAACCTCCCCCTCCCCAATGTCCTCTGACGTTGCAAGCCTGGCTTTACAGTGGGGGCATGTTGTTGTTGTTGTCGCGGTCAACTAGGGTTTTTCCCCCCAAAGGAAACTTGGAAACTGCAAGGTAGGTGAAAAGCCACAAAGTGACCCAACCACAGCAAGACAAGTGACATGGACGAACGTGTCTGACGTCAAAAAGCCTCCTCTTGAGGAGACTTGTGGGACTCCTCAACTCAATGATTTACAAGCAATATTTGCATAACCAACCACACATTCTTTAACTCAACCCCCCTTGCATAAACAAATCAAACGGAATCCAAATAAGGGCCACGTTCGTAAATTGGCTCTGAGAGCGCCGGAGCGTCCACGTGACTGCCTCTTATCCAATCAAATTACTTGGTCCCTTTATGACCTCAAACCCAGTGTGCGCTCCAGCGAATTTACGAACGCTCCCAAGGTGACGTCATAAAAGGCAACAACCATAACAACGGTTCTGCATACTGGTTCTCCAAGGACTTTGCCCTTGTGTAAAATCAAACATGTAATTGGACGTAGTAAATAATCGTGGGACATGTCACTCAATCAATATCTTTGTGGGACCTCTGTGGGGTGGGAGGAGAGGTTGTTTGATGATTGCTATCGGGTCATGGAGATTTATGCTAATGCTAACAGGGGCATCGTTTGGCTTGGCTTCTTTAATCAAAGATGGCGTCATTGAAGTTGTTACATATGAGACATATGAGAACCTGAGCGCCACACGACACGCAAAGTGATCTCGACTTCATTCGATATGTTAAATATTCAAGAGACGCTTACACGACCAAATATGTCAAACAAGACAGCGCCACCGCTCTACGCTGTGATTTCCTTCCCCCCATCTTGAGATAATGACAGACCTGTCACCGAGTAGAAAGCTACACTTTTCAAATCAAAACACCAGGGAACAACCGTGCTTGCGGGACTCGCTGCACTTCTGTCTCGTTTCCAATCTCAAAGGGCCTCCTGATAGACCTGCCTGAGGAGGTGCAGGGCTCACTGCCATTGGCCACTGCTGGGAGGGACACTTGGTTGGTCAAGTAATTAACCCCACTGTAGTAGTTGGCCTGGCAACTGCCGGCTCCAAGTGCCCCCCCCCCCCCCGCCCCACTCACACACCCCCCATTTCTTGGGAGGAACCAGTGATGATGGGGTGTCAAATCCCACATCCAGTTGCCTCCTGCCTCTTCTATCGCACCTATTAGAGCCAGCAGGCAACATCGTGACCTTGTGACCTCTGTAGGGTCTGCTGCGTCTGTCCAGGGTTGGATGAGGGAGGGAGGCAGGGGAGTTGGGCTAAAGAGTTTGTAGAAAAAACATGTTGTCATTCCCCAAGTAGTCAGAGATAAGATGGGGAGGACGAGCATATTGCAGTTCCGCCAAATCATCATACGAGATCTCCCAAACAACTGCTCAGAAACACATACATGTATGTATACAGTGGGGAAAATAAGTATTTCACCCCCTGCTGATTTTGTGAGTTTACCCCCTTACAAAGAAATGAACAGTCTATCATTTTAATGGTAGGTTCATTTTAACAGTGAGAGATTCTGTCTCTCACTGTTAAAATGAACATACCATTAAAATCAGCAGGGGGTGAAATACTTATTTTCCCCACTGTACATGCACACATACATACACATACACACACACACACACACACACACACGCAGACACACACACACATAGCTTTTTTTGTTTTCGAGCAGAGGGGGGCCACCCAAGCCAGTACAACCGCACTGAATCACTCTCTAGCTAACTCCTAACTAGTCTCTTGTAAGAGACGCGAGGGTATGTGTGAGATTAGTGTTGGCAGGGGCGTCTCCGTGGTGACCGTGGACTCGCTTTTTACCTGCGGAGGCGGCGGTTGTTTCTACGGCTCTTGCCAGTTCCACTCACAGGAGGAGGCGAGGCGAGGCAGCCAACCCCCCCCCCCCCCCCCCTGCAGGTTCTCTGCACCTCCACCAAACCACCTGACAGCAGCTCAGTCTCCCAGGTCATCCTGTCAGAGGGAGATGAGGAAGGGCAGCTTGGCCTTTTTTTTTATTCCACTCTGCCTAATATAAACAGACTCGGGACTCCAGATCCTGAACTATGATCGTTCCTTACACGGTTCTATGTGTGTACAGCGCACACGTCATGTTAGATGTTTCTCATCCTATCTCAACACTTAACGCCAAAGGAAGGCTGTCCGTGGGACAATAGTGTTTCTGTTCTAACTGGCATTAACAGATAATGTCTGTTTGTAATTGTTTTGGATGTTGGAATGCCGTTTGATAAGAAGAATACGATAATACCAGCCAATCTTATCATTACCGATCCTATACCCGTCTGAGCATAATGCAAATCCGTGTCAGCAGGCATATCGAGGGTTGGAACAGTAAGCCTATTGTATTTTGCAAATGAGCACTCAAAGTCTTGTGATGACGATAATGCAGAGAAAGCAGGGAGCTGTGATGCAAGAGGACTCCAACTTCCCACAGTGCAATGTGGCAGGCTGTGACAGCCTATCTGGCGTCAGTGCAAGGACGGGGGGTGGGAAAAAAACAAAGTTAATTGTCTACTTCAATCCATGTCACACAACTCCAGCGAAACCCACGAGAGTAGCTGAAATTGCTCATTTCTCTAGTGTCCAGGTTTCACTAAGTGGCCTTTCTGTTTGGTCGGTTGACTGGCACAGTTGCACATAAATTGTATCAGACTAGAGCTAACTACCAACCTAGCTAGAGCTAACTAACAACTAAAGTTACTAATTTCACACATAAAAGAAACATAAAGACATAAAAACATACACATAAGAACTGAAAATAGGCAAGACACCTGACAACATGACACATCTTTAATACCCCCCCGCCCCCCCCCCACCCGCTTATCTTGGCGAGTTGGCACAACGGTTACTATAGTTACCGTAGGCCTTTTACGCAAAAAAAAAAAAAAAAGGCCCAAGGCGTGATGTGGCTTCACAATTTCATTAGTGCAAATCCCATCTGCTTTTATAAAGTCATCAGATTTTCCCTCGGAGCGAACCTCGCCAGGGTGCCAAATCAGCTGTCTGGCAGCGGGCCTGCGCTGGTCTACACGCCGCCGGATTCTCCTGGGTTGTTGTTGTTGTTGTTGTTTTTCTCCCTCTATTTTGTGTCAAAGATTATAAATAGCAACCAGCCAGGCTTCTTGCAGAATAAGCAGTTCATGAATTCTGGCGGCTTTGATGGCGTGTTGTGGCTTCTGAGAGGCCAGCTGCTGCCATCTGAATGTAAGCAGAGGAGGGGTGAGGACCGACTCGGAATACGGTAGCAGGGTCTCGACTTTGGGCTATAAGACAGAGGGAGAGAAGTGAGAGAGGAGGGAGAGAGAGGGAGAGGGGTGAGAGGGGTGAGAGAGGTGAGAGAGGTGAGAGAGGAGGGAGAGAGAAGGAGAGGTGAGAGAGGGAGAGGTGAGAGAGGAGGGAGAGAGAGGGAGAGGTGAGAGAGGGAGAGAGGTGAGAGAGGGAGAGGTGAGAGAGGAGGGAGAGAGAGGGAGAGGGGTGAGAGAGGTGAGAGAGGAGGGAGAGAGGTGAGAGAGAGAGGGAGAGGTGAGAGAGAGAGGTGAGAGAGGAGGGAGAGAGAGGGAGAGGTGAGAGAGGGAGAGGGAGAGAGGTGAGAGAGGTGGGAGAGGAGGGAGACATATGTTTATGTCTTATGTTTACATAAAAAACTGTTAGTACAGCTGTGAGTTTGTGTGTGTGTGTGTGTATCCAACAGACTCATTGTACATAATGTTGTATTGTCTTGTCTTCATTGCTGTTTATGTGGGTGATTGTAGTGCTCTCCACTGTACTGAAAACAAGCTCCACCAACCTCGGTTGGTAACCAATCTTGTAACACACCGTGTGTGTATGTATGTACACACAATACATAAACATGAGTGAGTGAATGAGTGTGTTATGAATGTGTTGTGTGTGTGTGTGCGTGTGTAAGAGTGCAGGAGTACTGAACCCGATCATTTGGGGCACTGCAGCAAGCAAACAATGCTCGTCAAACAGTAGACAACCATGAAAATCATGTGTACATTGTGAAAAAAGAAATGTGCAGTTGATTCAAAATGATTTATAAATCCAGCGCAGCATTATGCATCAGCGTAAGGCACATGCAGTCACAGAGAAACGTCTACGCTTCCATCAAAACAGAATGAGAAAAGCGCATCATGATTGATTAGTGACTTACAATCATTTATATAGCTATATATCGATACAGAATGATTCATTATGATACATTATTCTCAAACCCTTAGCGTCTTCTCATATTTCCATGCGTAACTAATACAATAATTTTTAACTTAAGGTTAACTTACATGGATTTCCTATGTGGATACTGGCAACAAAAAAAAACAGCTTTCAATGTATCGGTAACCCCTAGGAATAAGCAAGAAGCAAACAGCTGGGATTTCAGGATTATCATATCGCAACCTAGGGGAAAAGACTGCTATCTCTGATATTTTCCTTGCTAAATTCCTCCTGTAGGGCATAGAGACTTGTTGCAACTGGATTGATTTCAAGATTATGCTCTTGTGGACCAAAAAGCCTATCTTCAGGCACTGTCAATGGAGGCTGAAAAAAAAGTGTTTTTCTCTCTCTGTTATATCGACTGAAATAGACAACTTCCACCACCACCACCACCACAACAGTGGGTTTGCTGCCCTGTTGTGGGGAATGTTTCAAGTGAAGATTCAGGTCCTGACGTTCCCTATTTCAAATGGTAAATGGTAAATGGACCGCACTTATATAGTCGCCTTATTCCAAAGCGCTTTACAACGGCCTCTCATTCACCCATTCACACACACATTCACACACCGAAGGCGGCAAGCTACCATGCAAGGCGCCGGCCCGCTCACTGGGAGCAATTTGGGGTTCAGTGCCTTGCCCAAGGACACCTCAACATGTGGCCAGCCGGGGTTGGAACCGCCGATCTGCCGACCTTGCGATCATTAGACGCCGGCTCTAGCTCCTGCGCCACAGCCGCCCCTCATTCATCTATATCTGTTAAAACCCTGCCTCACTACGCCAGGCTGTCTCCAGAGCAGCCGTCACTCTGTCCTGACTGACAGTGCAGGCCCCACCCCTCTGTGCTGCTAGCCCAATCAGGACCCTTGAATATCGAAGCAGAGTATGAGGCTTCCTCAGGGACACGAGGCCCCTCCCCCAGGAAAGGACAGGGCAGATGCCCCGACCCTAGGGAGGTGTGGCCTACAGGGGTTTGTCGCCCTGTCGGAAGCTGTGTGAGGTTGATCAGCTCCGTGTCTAGGGTAGGGGGGGCCAGCGCCAGGGCCGCCTCTTCTCCCTCCTCCACCTCCACTGCGCCCCCCCCCGACCCCTCCTCATCGTCGTCGACGCCCTCTTCCGCTTCGTGCCCCTCCTCCTCCACGGGACTCCGCCCCCCCTCGCCCCCCAGCTGGGAGGCAGCGGCCCGCTCCTCTCCGGTCAGAGTCAAAATCTCTTCTGCCCCCCGCCGCCGCTTGTCGATCGTGTCGCCGTTGGTAGTCCCCCCCGCCCCTTCGCCCCTGGACTCGACCGCGTCGGACAGGAAGTCGCCGCCGGTTGTGACCTGTTCCCATGGCGCCGCCGCCGGTGAAATTCCCGTTCCCGTGTCATCTGATAGGATTGAGAGAGAAAGGATGAGAGTGAGATTGTGAGAGTCTTGCGGTATATAAAAAAGCTATGACCTGTTCTAAAACAATCCCTCGTTCTCCCCTGAACCCCACATCCCTTCAATGTTTGGGGGAAGGAGCTAGGGAGTAGGGGAGGGAGGTAGGGAGTAGGGGAGGGAGGTAGGGAGTATGGGATAGGGGAGGCAGCTAGGGAGTATGGGATAGGGGAAGCAACAGCAGCAAAGACCAGAAGTGACCCAAAACCGGGTGACACTCCTGTTGGTGCATGATACCACTGAGCTGCAAAGCTGTATAAATGGATGAATGTGTGAAAGTGTAACCTTATGCAAACCACCCCAAGATAAGTGAGAGTGCAGTGTAAACTTTACAGGACAGGATTTGAAAGAGAGTTCAGCCCAATCCCATTTCTATTTCTTACCCCTACCCCCCCCTCGTTTTGGAGCGCCACACTGGCTTTTCGGCTTGCCCCTCGGAACAGGAGTTACAAGACGTAGTGGTTGAAATCTTGCCCTACGAAATCCACGCTCACGATTCCTTCACAAACATATACGTTTCACACTGTCAATCGATCAAACAAGTCATCAGATAAAAAAGAACAACGCTTCCTTACCAGGCCGGTTCATGACAGAATAGCGGTGCTCTGTAGGCTAGCAACCCGTGCTCCTACCCTGCCAGTCTGCACTGATATTAGAGGAGCGGTAATAAGTGAGACAACTTGGCTGCCGGACTTTAGTTCAATTTAAATTTTCATATGCCATCAAAGGGGGAAAATGCGACGTGGAAATATGTCAAAATACAAGACTGTCATGCACAAATCAGCCTTTACAAAACATAGCTAAGGATAAGTGGTAGGGCTAACAGAGGGGTAGTAGGGCTAACAGAGGGGTAGTAGAGCTAACAGAGGGGTAGT
This sequence comes from Nansenia antarctica, assembly GCF_963989245.1. Classification (NCBI taxonomy): domain Eukaryota; kingdom Metazoa; phylum Chordata; class Actinopteri; order Argentiniformes; family Microstomatidae; genus Nansenia; species Nansenia antarctica. The sequence continues at coordinate 10,145,066 of NC_137687.1, read as the reverse complement.
AGGGCTAACAGAGGGGTAGTAGAGCTAACAGAGGGGTAGTAGAGCTAACAGAGGGGTAGTAGAGCTAACAGAGGGGTAGTAGAGCTAACAGAGAGGTAGTAGGGCTAACAGAGAGGTAGTAGAGCTAACAGAGGGGTAGTAGAGCTAACAGAGAGGTAGTAGAGCTAACAGAGGGGTAGTAGAGCTAACAGAGGGGTAGTAGAGCTAACAGAGGGGTAGTAGAGCTAACAGAGGGGTAGTAGGGCTAACAGAGGGGTAGTAGAGCTAACAGAGAGGTAGTAGGGCTAACAGAGGGGTAGTAGGGCTAACAGAGGGGTAGTAGGGCTAACAGAGAGGTAGTAGAGCTAACAGAGGGGTAGTAGGGCTAACAGAGGGGTAGTAGGGCTAACAGAGGGGTAGTAGGGCTAACAGAGAGGTAGTAGAGCTAACAGAGGGGTAGTAGGGCTAACAGAGGGGTAGTAGAGCTAACAGAGGGGTAGTAGGGCTAACAGAGGGGTAGTAGAGCTAACAGAGGGGTAGTAGGGCTAACAGAGAGGTAGTAGGGCTAACAGAGGGGTAGTAGGGCTAACAGAGGGGTAGTAGAGCTAACAGAGGGGTAGTAGGGCTAACAGAGGGGTAGTAGGGCTAACAGAGGGGTAGTAGAGCTAACAGAGGGGTAATAGAGCTAACAGAGGGGTAATAGAGCTAACAGAGGGGTAGTAGAGCTAACAGAGGGGTAGTAGAGCTAACAGAGGGGTAGTAGGGCTAACAGAGGGGTAGTAGAGCTAACAGAGGGGTAGTAGAGCTAACAGAGGGGTAGTAGAGCTAACAGAGGGGTAGTAGAGCTAACAGAGGGGTAGTAGAGCTAACAGAGGGGTAGTAGAGCTAACAGAGGGGTAGTAGGGCTAACAGAGGGGTAGTAGAGCTAACAGAGGGGTAGTAGGGCTAACAGAGGGGTAGTAGGGCTAACAGAGGGGTAGTAGGGCTAACAGAGAGGTAGTAGAGCTAACAGAGAGGTAGTAGGGCTAACAGAGGGGTAGTAGGGCTAACAGAGGGGTAGTAGAGCTAACAGAGAGGTAGTAGAGCTAACAGAGGGGTAGTAGGGCTAACAGAGGGGTAGTAGAGCTAACAGAGGGGTAGTAGGGCTAACAGAGGGGTAGTAGAGCTAACAGAGGGGTAGTAGGGCTAACAGAGGGGTAGTAGAGCTAACAGAGAGGTAGTAGAGCTAACAGAGGGGTAGTAGGGCTAACAGAGGGGTAGTAGGGCTAACAGAGGGGTAGTAGGGCTAACAGAGGGGTAGTAGGGCTAACAGAGGGGTAGTAGAGCTAACAGAGAGGTAGTAGAGCTAACAGAGGGGTAGTAGAGCTAACAGAGGGGTAGTAGAGCTAACAGAGGGGTAGTAGAGCTAACAGAGGGGTAGTAGGGCTAACAGAGGGGTAGTAGAGCTAACAGAGGGGTAGTAGGGCTAACAGAGGGGTAGTAGGGCTAACAGAGAGGTAGTAGAGCTAACAGAGAGGTAGTAGGGCTAACAGAGGGGTAGTAGGGCTAACAGAGGGGTAGTAGGGCTAACAGAGGGGTAGTAGAGCTAACAGAGGGGTAGTGCGGCTAACAGAGGGGTAGTAGAGCTAACAGAGAGGTAGTAGGGCTAACAGAGAGGTAGTAGAGCTAACAGAGAGGTAGCAGGGCTAACAGAGAGGTAGTAGGGCTAACAGAGAGGTAGTAGAGCTAACAGAGAGGTAGTAGGGCTAACAGAGGGGTAGTAGGGCTAACAGAGAGGTAGTAGGGCTAACAGAGGGGTAGTAGAGCTAACAGAGGGGTAGTAGGGCTAACAGAGAGGTAGTAGAGCTAACAGAGGGGTAGTAGGGCTAACAGAGGGGTAGTAGGGCTAACAGAGGGGTAGTAGGGCTAACAGAGAGGTAGTAGGGCTAACAGAGGGGTAGTAGAGCTAACAGAGGGGTAGTAGAGCTAACAGAGGGGTAGTAGAGCTAACAGAGAGGTAGTAGGGCTAACAGAGGGGTAGTAGAGCTAACAGAGGGGTAGTAGGGCTAACAGAGAGGTAGTAGAGCTAACAGAGGGGTAGTAGGGCTAACAGAGGGGTAGTAGGGCTAACAGAGGGGTAGTAGAGCTAACAGAGGGGTAGTAGGGCTAACAGAGGGGTAGTAGGGCTAACAGAGGGGTAGTAGAGCTAACAGAGGGGTAGTAGGGCTAACAGAGGGGTAGTAGGGCTAACAGAGGGGTAGTAGGGCTAACAGAGAGGTAGTAGAGCTAACAGAGAGGTAGTAGAGCTAACAGAGAGGTAGTAGAGCTAACAGAGAGGTAGTAGGGCTAACAGAGAGGTAGTAGAGCTAACAGAGGGGTAGTAGGGCTAACAGAGGGGTAGTAGAGCTAACAGAGGGGTAGTAGGGCTAACAGAGGGGTAGTAGAGCTAACAGAGGGGTAGAGCTAACAGAGGGGTAGAGCTAACAGAGGGGTAGGGCTAAGTGGTAGGGCCAAGGGCGTGAATTGGGATCGGGCCTGCATATCAAGATGATAGCTTTCACGGCTTCAAACTTCATCTTTTTAATGGAGGTTGCTGCTGCTGCATCAATGGAGAAAAACTTATTTCAATTACTTACGTGGTGCTTCCATGGCAACAGGCTAAAAATAGTGTGGAGCCCCAGGCGAGGGGGGGGACGGGGGGGACGGGACAGAAGCGTGACGGCCCCTATCGTCCCGGCGACGATGGCAACAGCTTAGTTCAGCCTCCTCTCCTCGAAATATGCTCTCGTTTTGAGGATTACTGACCCATATTTGTGAACGCTGAGCCCA